>NW_027456719.1:177500-373340 GCF_040206685.1 Ascaphus truei | reverse complement strand
TGCATCTAGAGTGCTCTTTAGAAGCGGTTTGTCTCACTTCAGAGTGATTAGAATAGGCCGCAAAATCTTTTGCGGTGTACAGGAAAAAAGAGGCATAACAAACCAAGGCTGCCATCTCTTTATATCACAAGGTTACTCAGCAAACACAACAGAAAAACACAGAGAATACACAGAACAATGCAAAGAGCCACAAACAGAACTGGTTGATGATAAACCAATGAATACCAAATTTCAAACCACAGAAACATTAACATTCACAGTATTTACAATCTTTAACAGAACTCTTATGGAGACAATAAAGGGGGTAGGTGCTCTGGGGAATTTCATACACAAGAGCCCCACAAACAGGGCTGGTTGATGATAAACCAATGAATACCATATTTAAAACCACATAAACATTACAAGTTACAGTACTTACAATCTTTATCAGAACTCTTATAGACAATAAATGTGGATATAAACACACACATTACAGTATGTGGGTGTATATGTGTACATTATCTCTAGGGGTAGGTACTCTGGGCTATTTCACACAAAAGAGCCCCACAAACAGGGCTGGTTGATGATAAACCAATTAATACCATATTTCAAACTGCATAAACATTACAAGTTACAGTACTTACAATCTTTATCAGTACCCTTGTAGACAATAAATGTGGATATATACACACACACACACACATTACAGTATGTGGGTGTGTATGTGTACATTATCTCTAGGGGTAGGTGCTATGGACTATTTCATACACAAGAGCCACCCACAACCAGGGCTGGTTGATGATAAACCAATGAATACCATATTTCTAACCGCATAAACATTACAAGTTACAGTACTTACAATCTTTATCAGAACTCTTATAGTCAATAAATGTGGATATGGAGAAGGAAGAGAGAAAGAAAAGGGAGAGAGAAGGGAAAGGGAGAGAGAAGGAAAAGGGAGAGAGAAGGGAAAGGGAGATATAAGGAAAAGGGAGAGAGATGGAGAGACAAGGGAGAGGGAGAGACAAGGAAAGGGAGAGAGAAGGGATAGGTAGAGAGAAGGGAGAGGGAGAGAGAATGGAGTGACAAGGAGAGAGGAGGGAGAGAGAAGGGAGAGAGAAAGAGAGAGAAGGAAAAGGGAGGGGAAAGGAAAGGGAGAGAGAATGGAAAGACAAGGAGAGGTAGAAACAAGGGAGAGGGAGTGACAAGGGATAGGGAGAGAGAAGGAAGAGGGAGAGAGAGAAGGGAGAGAGAGAGAGAGAGAGAAGGAGAGAAAGAGAGTGATGAGGGAGTGACAAGAAAAGGGAGAGAGGAGGGAGAGAGAGAGAGAAGGGAGAGGGAGAGAGGAGAGAGAAGGGAGAGAGAGAGAAGGGAGAGGGATAGACAGAGAGAAGGAAGAGGGTGAGAGAGAAGGGAAAGGGAGAGAGAGAGAAGAGAGAGGGAGAGAGAGAGAGTAGAGGGAATGATGAGGGAGTTATAAGGGAGAGGGAGAGAGAAGGGAGGGAGAGAGAGAGAGAAGGGAGTGGAGAGAGAGAGAAGGGAGAGGGAAAGCAAAGGAAAGGGGAGGGGAAAGGAAAAGGGAGAGAATGGAGAGACAAGGAAAATTGAGAGAGATTGGAAAGGGAGAGAGAAGGGAGAGGGAGAGAGGAGAGAGAAGGAGAGAGAGAGAAGAGAGAGGAGAGACAGAGAGAAGGAAGAGGGTGAGAGAGAAAGGAATGGTTGAGAGAGAGAAGGGAGAGGGAGAGGGAATGACGAGGGAGTTATAAGGGAGAGGGAGAGAGAAGGGAGGGGAGATAGAGAAGGGATTGGAGAGAGAGAGAAGGGAGAGGGAGAGCGAAGGATAGGGGAGGGGAAAGGAAAAGGGAGAGAATGGAGAGATAAGGAAAAGGGAGAGAGCATGGAAAGGGAGAGAGACGGAAGAGGGAGAGAGAAGGGAGAGAAAGGCAGAGGGATAGAGAAGGGAGTGAGAAAAGGGAGAGAGAAAGAAAGGGAGAGAGAAGGGAAAAGGAGATAGAAGGAAAAGGGAGAGAGAAGGAAAGGGAGAGAGAAGGAAAAGGGAGAGAGAATGGAGAGACAAGGGAGAGGGAGAGACAAGGAAAGGGAGAGAGAAGGGATAGGGAGAGAGAAGGGAGAGGGAGAGAGGAGGGGTGACAAGGGAGAGAGGAGGGAGAGAGAAGGGAGAGAGAGAGAGAAGGAAAGGGAGCGGAAAGGAAAAGGGAGAGAGAATGGAAAGGGAGAGAGAATGGAAAGGGAGAGAGAAGGAAGAGGAGAGAGAAGGAAGATGGAGAGAGAAGGAAGATGGAGAGAGAAGGAAGAGGGAGAGGGAAGGAAGAGGGAGAGAGAATGGAGAGACAAGGGAGAGGTAGAAACAAGGCAGAGGGAGCGACAAGGGATAGGGAGAGAGAAGGAAGAGGGAGAGAGAGAAGGGAGAGAGAGAGAGAAGGGAGAGAAAGAGAGTGATGAGGGAGTGACAAGGAAAGGGAGAGAGAAGGGAGAGGGAGAGAGAAGGGAGAGGGAGAGAGGAGAGAGAGAAGGGAGAGGGATAGACAGAGAGAAGGAAGAGGGTGCGAGAGAAGGGAAAGGGAGAGAGAGAGAAGGGAGAGGGGGGAGAGAGAGGTAGAGGGAATGATCAGGGAGTTATAAGGAGAGGATAGAGAAGGGAGGGGGAGAGAGAGAAGGGAGTGGAGAGAGAGAGAAGGGAGAGGGAGAGCAAAGGAAATGGGAGGGGAAAGGAAAAGGGAGAGAATGGAGAGACAAGGAAAAGGGAGAGAGATTGGAAAGGGAGAGAGAAGGAAGAGGGAGAGAGAAGGAAGAGGGAGAGAGAAGGAAGAGGGAGAGAGAATGGATAGGGAGAGAGAAGGGAGAGAGAAGGCAGAGGGATAGAGAAGGGAGTGAGAAAATGGAGAGAGAAAGAAAAGGGAGAGAGAAGGAAAAGGGAGAGAGAAGGAAAAGGGAGAGAGAAGGAAAGGGAGATAGAAGGAAAAGGGAGAGAGAAGGAGAAGGGAGAGAGAATGGAGAGACAAGGAAGAGGGAGAGACAAGGAAAGGGAGAGAGAAGGGATAGGGAGAGAGAAGGGAGAGGGAGAGAGAAGAGGGTGACAAGGAGAGAGGAGGGAGAGAGAAGGAGAGGGAGAGAGAAGGAAAAGGGAGGGGAAAGGAAAAGGGAGAGAGAATGGAAAGGGAGAGAGAAGGAAGAGGGAGAAGGAAGATGGAGAGAGAAGGAAGATGGAGAGAGAAGGAAGATGGAGAGAGAAGGAAGAGGGAGAGAGAAGGAAGAGGGAGAGAGAAGAAGAGGGAGAGAGAAGGAAGAGGGAGAGAGAAAAACACAGAGAATACACAGAACAATGCAAAGAGCCACAAACAGAACTGGTTGATGATAAACCAATGAATACCAAATTTCAAACCACAGAAACATTAACATTCACAGTATTTACAATCTTTAACAGAACTCTTATGGAGACAATAAAGGGGGTAGGTGCTCTGGGGAATTTCATACACAAGAGCCCACAAACAGGGCTGGTTGATGATAAACCAATGAATACCATATTTAAAACCACATAAACATTACAAGTTACAGTACTTACAATCTTTATCAGAACTCTTATAGACAATAAATGTGGATATAAACACACACATTACAGTATGTGGGTGTATATGTGTACATTATCTCTAGGGGTAGGTGCTCTGGGCTATTTCACACAAAAGAGCCCCACAAACAGGGCTGGTTGATGATAAACCAATTAATACCATATTTCAAACTGCATAAACATTACAAGTACAGTACTTACAATCTTTATCAGTACCCTTGTAGACAATAAATGTGGATATATACACACACACACACACATTACAGTATGTGGGTGTGTATGTGTACATTATCTCTAGGGGTAGGTGCTATGGACTATTTCATACACAAGAGCCACCCACAACCAGGGCTGGTTGATGATAAACCAATGAATACCATATTTCTAACCGCATAAACATTACAAGTTACAGTACTTACAATCTTTATCAGAACTCTTATAGTCAATAAATGTGGATATGGAGAAGGAAGAGAGAAAGAAAAGGGAGAGAGAAGGGAAAGGGAGAGAGAAGGAAAAGGGAGAGAGAAGGGAAAGGGAGATATAAGGAAAAGGGAGAGAGAATGGAGAGACAAGGGAGAGGGAGAGACAAGGAAAGGGAGAGAGAAGGGATAGGTAGAGAGAAGGGAGAGGGAGAGAGAATGGAGTGACAAGGGAGAGAGGAGGGAGAGAGAAGGGAGAGAGAAAGAGAGAGAAGGAAAAGGGAGGGGAAAGGAAAAGGGAGAGAGAATGGAAAGACAAGGGAGAGGTAGAAACAAGGGAGAGGGAGTGACAAGGGATAGGGAGAGAGAAGGAAGAGGGAGAGAGAGAAGGGAGAGAGAGAGAGAGAAGGGAGAGAAAGAGAGTGATGAGGGAGTGACAAGGAAAAGGGAGAGAGGAGGGAGAGAGAGAGAGAAGGGAGAGGGAGAGAGGAGAGAGAAGGGAGAGAGAGAGAGAAGGGAGAGGGATAGACAGAGAGAAGGAAGAGGGTGAGAGAGAAGGGAAAGGGAGAGAGAGAGAAGAGAGAGGGAGAGAGAGAGAGTAGAGGGAATGATGAGGGAGTTATAAGGGAGAGGGAGAGAGAAGGGAGGGAGAGAGAGAGAGAAGGGAGTGGAGAGAGAGAGAAGGGAGAGGGAAAGCAAAGGAAAGGGGAGGGGAAAGGAAAAGGGAGAGAATGGAGAGACAAGGAAAATTGAGAGAGATTGGAAAGGGAGAGAGAAGGGAGAGGGAGAGAGGAGAGAGAAGGGAGAGAGAGAGAAGAGAGAGGGAGAGACAGAGAGAAGGAAGAGGGTGAGAGAGAAAGGAATGGTTGAGAGAGAGAAGGGAGAGGGAGAGGGAATGACGAGGGAGTTATAAGGGAGAGGGAGAGAGAAGGGAGGGGGAGATAGAGAAGGGATTGGAGAGAGAGAGAAGGGAGAGGGAGAGCGAAGGATAGGGGAGGGGAAAGGAAAAGGGAGAGAATGGAGAGATAAGGAAAAGGGAGAGAGCATGGAAAGGGAGAGAGACGGAAGAGGGAGAGAGAAGGGAGAGAAAGGCAGAGGGATAGAGAAGGGAGTGAGAAAAGGGAGAGAGAAAGAAAAGGGAGAGAGAAGGGAAAAGGAGATAGAAGGAAAAGGGAGAGAGAAGGAAAGGGAGAGAGAAGGAAAAGGGAGAGAGAATGGAGAGACAAGGGAGAGGGAGAGACAAGGAAAGGGAGAGAGAAGGGATAGGGAGAGAGAAGGGAGAGGGAGAGAGGAGGGGTGACAAGGGAGAGAGGAGGGAGAGAGAAGGGAGAGAGAGAGAGAAGGAAAGGGGAGCGGAAAGGAAAAGGGAGAGAGAATGGAAAGGGAGAGAGAATGGAAAGGGAGAGAGAAGGAAGAGGGAGAGAGAAGGAAGATGGAGAGAGAAGGAAGATGGAGAGAGAAGGAAGAGGGAGAGGGAAGGAAGAGGGAGAGAGAATGGAGAGACAAGGGAGAGGTAGAAACAAGGCAGAGGGAGCGACAAGGGATAGGGAGAGAGAAGGAAGAGGGAGAGAGAAAAGGGATAGGGAGAGAGAGAAGGGATAGGGAGAGAGAGAAGGGATACGGAGAGAGAGAAGGTAGATGTAGAGAGAAGGGAGATGGAGAAAGAAGGAAGATGGAGAAGGGAGAGAGAGAGAAGGGAGAGAGAGAGAGAGAGAGAGAGAGAGAGAGAAGGGAGAGAGAGAGTGATGAGGGAGTGACAAGGAAAAGGGAGAGAGAAGGGAGAGGGAGAGAGAAGGGAGAGGGAGAGAGGAGAGAGAGAAGGGAGAGAGAGAGAAGGGAGAGGGAGAGGGAGAGAGAAGGAAGAGGGTGAGAGAGAAGGGAAAGGGAGAGAGAGAGAAGGGAGAGGGAATGACGAGGGAGTTATAAGGGAGAGGGAGAGAGAAGGGAGGGGGAGAGAGAGAGAATGGAGAGGGAGAGAGAGAGAGAAGGGAGAGGGAGAGAGAGAGAAGGGAGAGGGAGAGGTTGAGAAGGGAGAGAGAGAGAAGGGAAAGGGAGAGAGAGAAGGGAGGTCAGGTGTTCAGGATATCCAAGCTTCAACACAGATGCTTTAATCAGTCCCTGCTTCAGCACAGGTGGCTCAATCAGGGTCTCTGTCTTCAAACAAGCCTCTGTTTGAGCCACTTGTGCTGAAGCTGTAAAATTGTGCTGAAGCTGTAAAATCCTGAAATTCAGACCAGTTTGGGGGATTAAAGACTTGAGTTGAGCAGCCATGTGTTCAAATTCTATGATACCTACAGTATCGACAGAGTTTATTCGAGCAAATGCCGCCGGTTCACCGGGATTTACTCCGGCTGGTGCTGAGGAAAGTCAGCACATCAGCCGCATCCAGCCGCGTCCCCTCCGTTCCCCCCCCCCCTCCAATCCGCGCGCAATTTAAACATCTTCCCGACCCTCTAGCTGCGCCTGCTGTGCCCCTCTGCTTCCCCGCTTACCTCACTTCAAACCTTCAGGGGAGTCGGGGAAGCCGGGGAAGCCGGGGAAGCCGGGGAAGCCGGGCGCTCGCTTGACTGTGACGTCACCGACGTCACGCGAACGAGCCGCTACTCAATGCTTCTCCACGCTGCCGCCACGCATCCTGCCGAGCGGCATTTGCTCGAATAAACTTTGTCGCTACTGTATTATTTACATCTAGAGTGCTCTTTAGAAGTGGTTTGTCTCACTTAAGAGTGATTAGAATAGGCCGCAAAATCTTTTGCTGTGTACAGGAAAAAAGAGGCATAACAAACCAAGGCTGCCATCTCTTTATATCACAAGGTTACTCAGCAAACATAACAGAAAAACACAGAGAATACACAGAACAATGCAAAGAGCCACCCACAAACAGAACTGGTTGATGATAAACCAATGAATACCAAATTTCAAACCACAGAAACATTAACATTCACAGTATTTACAATCTTTAACAGAACTCTTATGGAGACAATAAAGGGGGTAGGTGCTCTGGGTAATTTCATACACAAGAGCCCCACAAACAGGGCTGGTTGATGATAAACCAATGAATACCATATTTAAAACAACATAAACATTACAAGTTACAGTACTTACAATCTTTATCAGAACTCTTATAGACAATAAATGTGGATATACACACACACACACACACACACACACATTACAGTATGTGGGTGTGTATGTGTACATTATCTCTAGGGGTAGGTGCTACACTGGCGACACACTTTATTCGAGCTTGGCTAGTCCCACGAATTCGGGTATACCCGGGTGTATTGAGGTTTGTGACTGTTTTCTGCCCGAGTGCATTGAGTTATTTTCCAAGCAGGGATTGAAGCATTTTATTCCCGCTGGCTGCAATACTGCACAGTATATATATATATACTGCATTACAATTCATGAATTTATGCCATCTGGTAGACACGCGAAGCATTGCAGCCTATTAAATCCTAATCATTATCATTTAACAGATCAGCCGCCCATCAGCCAGGCATGAACCCAGGCTGGGAAGGCAAATGCAACGGGGCTTGTTAGAGGTGAGGAGTGGCGCATTCCAGGTATCTGCCAGGTACATACCGGGTATTTGCTCGAATAAAGTGTGTCGGTGCAGTATGGACTATTTCATACACAAGAGCCACCCACAACCAGGGCTGGTTGATGATAAACCAATGAATACCATATTTCTAACCGCATAAACATTACAAGTTACAGTACTTACAATCTTTATCAGAACTCTTATAGTCAATAAATGTGGATATGGAGAAGGAAGAGAGAAAGAAAAGGGAGAGAGAAGGGAAAGGGAGAGAGAAGGAAAAGGGAGAGAGAAGGGATAGGGAGAGAGAAGGAAAAGGAAGAGAGAATGGAGAGACAAGGGAGAGGGAGAGACAAGGAAAGGGAGAGAGAAGGGATAGGGAGAGAGAAGGGAGAGGGAGAGAGAATGGAGTGACAAGGGAGAGAGGAGGGAGAGAGAAGGGAGAGAGAAAGAGAGAGAAGGAAAAGGGAGGGGAAAGGAAAAGGGAGAGAGAATGGAAAGGGAGGGAGAAGGAAGAGGGAGAGAGAAGGAAGATGGAGAGAGAAGGAAGAGGGAGAGAGAAGGAAGAGGGAGAGAGAATGGAGAGACAAGGGAGAGGTAGAAACAAGGGAGAAGGAGTGACAAGGGATAGGGAGAGAGAAGGAAGAGGGAGAGAGAGAAGGGAGAGAGATAGAGAAGTTAGAGAAAGAGAGTGATGAGGGAGTGACAAGGAAAAGGGAGAGAGGAGGGAGAGGGAGAGAGAAGGAAGAGGGAGAGAGGAGAGAGAGAAGGGAGAGAGAGAGAGAAGGGAGAGGGATAGACAGAGAGAAGGAAGAGGGTGAGAGAGAAGGGAAAGGGAGAGAGAGGAGGGAGAGGGAGAGAGAGAGAGTAGAGGGAATGATGAGGGAGTTATAAGGGAGAGGGAGAGAGAAGGGAGGGGGAGAGAGAGAGAGAAGGGAGTGGAGAGAGAGAGAAGGGAGAGGGAGAGCGAAGGAAAGGGGAGGGGAAAGGAAAAGGGAGAGAATGGAGAGACAAGGAAAAGGGAGAGAGATTGGAAAGGGAGAGAGATTGGAAAGGGAGAGAGAAGGAAGAGGGAGAGAGAAGGGATAGGGAGAGAGAAGGGATAGGGAGAGAGAAGGGAGAGAGAAGGCAGAGGGATAGAGAAGGGAGTGAGAAAAGGGAGAGAGAAGGGAGAGAGAAAGAAAAGGGAGAGAGAAGGGAAAGGGAGAGAGAAGGAAAAGGGAGAGAGAAGGAAAGGGAGATAGAAGGAAAAGGGAGAGAGAAGGAAAAGGGAGAGAGAATGGAGAGACAAGGGAGAGGGAGAGACAAGGAAAGGGAGAGAGAAGGGATAGAGAGAGAGAAGGGAGAGGGAGAGAGAAGGGGGTGACAAGGGAGAGAGGAGGGAGAGAGAAGGGTGAGGGAGAGAGAAGGAAGATGGAGAGAGAAGGAAGAGGGAGAGAGAAGGAAGAGGGAGAGAGAAGGAAAAGGGAGAGATAAGGAAGAGGGAGAGATAAGGAAGAGGGAGAGAGAAGGAAGAGGGAGAGAGAAGGAAGAGGGAGAGAGAAGGAAGAGGGAGAGAGAAGGAAGAGGGAGAGAGAATGGAGAGACAAGGGAGAGGGAGCGACAAGGGATAGGGAGAGAGAAGGAAGAGGGAGAGAGAGAAGGGATAGGGAGAGAGAGAAGGGATAGGGAGAGAGAGAAGGTAGATGTAGAGAGAAGGGAGATGGATAAGAAGGAAGATGGAGGAGAGGAGAGAGAGAGAGAGAGAGAGAGAGAGAGAGAGAGAGAGAGAGAGAGAGAGAGAGAGAGAGAGAGAGAGAGAGAGAGAGAGAGAGAGAGAGAGAGAGAGAGAGAGAGAGAGAGAGAGAGAGAGAGAGAGAGAGAGAGAGAGAGAGAGAGAGAGAGAGAGAGAGAGTGATGAGGGAGTGACAAGGAAAAGGGAGAGAGAAGGGAGAGGGAGAGAGAAGGGAGAGGGAGAGAGGAGAGAGAAGGAAGAGGGTGAGAGAGAAAGGAATGGTTGAGAGAGAGAAGGGAGAGGGAGAGGGAATGACGAGGGAGTTATAAGGGAGGGGGAGAGAGAGAGAAGGGAGAGGGAGAGAGAGAGAGAGAGAAGGGAGAGGGAGAGGTTGAGAATGGAAAGAGAGAGAAGGGAAAGGGAGAGAGAGAAGGGAGGTCAGGTGTTCAGGATATCCAAGCTTCAACACAGATGCTTTAATCAGTCCCTGCTTCAGCACAGGTGGCTCAATCAGGGTCTCTGTCTTCAAACAAGCCTCTGTTTGAGCCACTTGTGCTGAAGCTGGAAAATCCTGAAATTCAGACATGTTTCGTGGCTTAAGGACTTGAGTTGAGCAGCCATGTGTTCAAATTCTATTATACTTTTTATTTACATTTGCATCTAGAGTACTCTTTAGAAGCGGTTTGTCTCACTTCAGAGTGGCTAGGATAGGCCGCAAAAGCCATTGAGGTTTACAGGGAAAAAAAGAGGCATAACAAACTAAGGCTGCCATCTCTTTATATCACAAGGTTACTCAGCAAACTTAACAGAAAAAACACAGAGAATACACAGAACTATGCAAAGAGCCACCCACAAACAGGGCTGGTTGATGATAAACCAATGAATACCATATTTCAAACCAAAGAAAAATTAACATGTACAGTATTTAAAGTACGTGAATGTGACCGCAATCACCGTTATGAATAGGTATATAGGATCAAACGACAGGTGCTCAAGGGGTATAGATATAATGTTTATCAGAGTTGATCAAAAAAGATTTGATCGGAAGAGTTCCCCTTATATACAGCACTCTATTGTCATTCGTATGGTAAAGGTAGACAACAATTGGTCTTGCAGTATATTACTGCAGATCTGTCAGGTTGGCCAGAATCACTGCGGATATCAGAAAATAATAAAATGTTATTAATTCTACATAGATAATTAAAAACACATATACATGATTAAAAATCCCTTTTTGTGGCTGATATGTAAATAGGATGAGGATTATTTGGATCTATTGCCATATATCATCATATCATGACTCTCAGAGTAATAACAGCAGGTCTGTAATTGATTTGTACAGCACCGACATTGTTTATTGCACTAAATCACGACGGCACGCCGAGATCTACCCCAGCTGCCGCCAGTAACAACCGCGCGCCGCCGCGTTTCCCCCACGCACCCCCCCTCCACTTCGCGCGCAATTTACCTCCCTTCCCGACACCGTACCCGGCTCCTGCTCTGCCCCTCTGCTTCCCCGCACCCCCGCTTACCTTCATTTGATCTCCAGGGGTGTCGGGGAAGCCTGGGGAAGACGGGGAAGACGGGGAAGCCGGGCGCGCATGTTACTGTGACGTCACAGTGCGCCGCCACGCGCCGCGGCTACCCGCTTCCCAGCCGCATGGAGCCGGCGGCTTTTGCTTCAATAAGCAATGTCGCTACTGTATGTGGCTAGCTAGCAAACAAATTGGTCTTGCAGTATATTACTGCAGATGTGTCAGGTTGGCCAGAATCACTGCGGATATCAGAAAATAATAACATTTTATTAATTCTACATAGATAATTAAAAACACATATACATGATTAAAAATCCCTTTTTGTGGCTGATATGTAAATAGGATGAGGATTATTTGGATCTATTGCCATATATCATCATATCATGACTCTCAGAGTAATAACAGCAGGTCTGTAATTGATTTGTATGTGGCTAGCTAGCAAACAAATTGGTCTTGCAGTATATTACTGCAGATCTGTCAGGTTGGCCAGAATCACTGCGGATATCAGAAAATAATAAAATTTTATTAATTCTACATAGATAATTAAAAACACATATACATTATTAAAAATCCCTTTTTGTGGCTGATATGTAAATAGGATGAGGATTATTTGAATCTATTGCCATATATCATCATATCATGACTCTCAGAGTAATAACAGCAGGTCTGTAATTGATTTGCATGTGGCAAGCTAGCAAACAAATTGGTCTTGCAGTATATTACTGCAGATCTGTCAGGTTGGCCAGAATCACTGCGGATATCAGAAAATAATAAAATTTTATTAATTCTACATAGATAATTAAAAACACATATACATGATTAAAAATCCCTTTTTGTGGCTGATATGTAAATAGGATGAGGATTATTTGAATCTATTGCCATATATCATCATATCATGACTCTCGGAGTAATAACAGCAGGTCTGTAATTGATTTGCATGTGGCTAGCTAGCAAACAAATGTTGGCAAAAATCACAGTTTGAGATCATATCATAACTCACAGAGTAATAACAGCAGGTCTGTAAATGTTTTGTATGTTATTAACTCGCAGATAGATACTTGCAAAATTCACCATTCAAACCACAATCACTGTCTAACATATATACTGGTATTGCTGCTCTGAATAGATAATTTACAGGGCAACTCTTCTGATCAAATCTTTTTTGATCAACTGATAAACATTTACAGTATTTACAATCTTTATCAGAACTCTTATAGAGACAATAAAAAGTGGATATATATACACACACACACACACACACACACACACACACACACACACACATTACAGTATGTGGGTGTGTATGTGTGTATATTATCTCTAGGGGTAGTTGCTCTGGGCTATTTCATACACAAGAGCCCCACAAACAGGGGTGGTTGAGCCTTTCAGGTACAGACACATCTCAAATAAACACTGATACCTTATGAATATTTCTCTATTAAACAGAAAGTAATCAGCAGCTCTGTGCTTTTTCAGTAACAGACCCTCTTTAATCACAGAAGATTCCCAGAGATAAAAAAATAAAGCAACTTACTGTATTTGAGACACACACCACTCGGTTAAACACTTTGAATTAAAGCCCAGGCCCATCTGACATCACATGATCAGTGACCAATTAGAGAATTTGTAGCAGACAAAAAAACTACAGTGCCCATGAAGCTTTGCTGCAAACTCATCCTGGAGTTCAAGAGTTTACAATGATTGATGTCTTACAACTGGGAGTGAGACAAATTGTAACAAAAACTAAATGTATCTATTCTGCTTATTGTAATGTCAGTGTGTGTGTCTGAGGTCCAGGGATATGTCATTTAATTGTGTGTGTGTGTGTGTATGTGTGTGTGTCATCTTAAATCAATCTATTCTTAACAAATAAAAATATTTTACATGTACTAATTCTCTAATTTCTTTTAATTCACTATGAATTGACTGAATTATTTTAGTATTTTTCTCTCCGCTCTTAATTATTGCTTAATTATATATTTTTTCATGTTTGTGGTTCTGAATCCACACATTAGGAAGTATAGACAGTTGCTTTCTTGCTTTCTTTCTTTCTTGCTCTCTTGCACTCTTGCACTCTTGCACTCTTGCACTCTTGCACTCTTGTGGAGAGGGAGTGGCTCAGTGAGTAAAAGACACTGAGTGGCACTGAGAGTTTGAAGCCTGGGGCCTGGTTCAATTCCTGGTGTCAGATCCTTGTGACCTTGGGCAAGTCACTTTATCTCCCTGTGCCTCAGGCACCAAAAACATAGATTGTAAGCTCCATGGGGCAGGGACCTATATTATATTATTATAAATTATATTATTATATTATTGAGCATTTCCCATTTTAAATGCAAAATTACTAACTAATATGTTTTTCTCCTTGTGCTATGAAATGCCTTATTTGAATCCAAAACTCATTGTATGAGGATAGACGCCATTGATTTTTCTTTCATTATTGCACATATGAATGTACAGCTGCAGCAGCAGCGGCCTTTATTCGAACACTTCACGCTGTGTATACTTCAGAATACCCATGTAGTGGCACGTGATCTCTTCCAACCTTCCCGCCTTATCACCCACTATCACTGCTTACTGAATAGCAGTAGGCATTAAGTGCTTGATAAGTGGCTTATGAACGCTTACTGCATAGGCGTGTGTGTGTGTCTGTGTCTATCTGAGGTACTGAGATACAGTAGGTCATTTAATTGTGTGTGTGTGCATGTACAAACTAAAAAAAAGTAACAGTGTTATTATAGCAATTACCAGTGTTACAAATATAGAAGTGCAAATAGCTAAAATGTAAGGAATCTACCGTTTTTTTAAAAAAAGGGGGGGACTATTCCATTGTGCATTTCACTTAATGTGACTTATTACCTTGCAATTAGATTTCTAGATATCTCTTGTATTTTCTAGGGTTACTCTTTGGGAGTACACTGGCGACACACTTTATTCGAGCTTGGCTAGTCCCACGAATTCGGGTATACCCGGGTGTATTGAGGTTTGTGACTGTTTTCTGCCCGAGTGCATTGAGTTATTTTCCAGGCAGGGATTGAAGCATTTTATTCCCGCTGGCTGCAATACTGCACAGTATATATATATATACTGCATTACAATTCATGAATTTATGCCATCTGGCAGACACGCGAAGCATTGCAGCCTATTAAATCCTAATCATTATCATTTAACAGATCAGCCGCCCATCAGCCAGGCATGAACCCAGGCTGGGAAGGCAAATGCAACGGGGCTTGTCAGAGGTGAGGAGCGGCGCATTCCAGGTATCTGCCAGGTACATACCGGGTATTTGCTCTAATAAAGTGTGTCGGTGCAGTATGTGTGAGAGCAAGAGACGGGTTGAGTGAAAGAAATAGAGTGGGAGTCAGGGTGAAAAAATGGAGAGAAGGGAAAGTGAGATAGAAGGGAATGTGAGATAGAAGGGAAAATGAGAGAGAAGGGAGAGGGAGAGAGAAGGGAGAGGGAGAGAGAGCAGAGGTAAAGAGTGGTGTTTAAAGAGGGGGCAGTTTTAGTCGGGGAAGTAAGGCAAGGGTCATATCGAGAGAGATAAAGGGGGAGTGAGTGATAAAGGGAGAGAGAAAGGGGGAGAGAATGAGCTCTTAAAACAGGACTGCTTTAATGTTTTTAAAGCCTAAGAAATCAGATCAACATACACTGAAAATGAAGGATTTTTTAAAACCGATCGAATTGGCAGAACCAGACTGAAACAGCTTCGTACAAAGCCTTTTTAGATACAGATTGGACATGAGAGAAGGGCTTGCAGCATAGCAAACCATGCCAATTCGCATCTAGAGTGCTCTTTCGAAGTGATTTGTCTCACTTCAGAGTTTCTAGACTAGGCCGCAAAATCCTTTACGGTGTACAGGAAAAAAGAGACATAAAATACCAAGTCTATTTCAAAACAATGAATGCAACTTAAAGACTCAACATATCTGGCTGATGAATGCAAGGGTTAAACCTGGGAATACTATATTTTCAGTGTGACATGACCCTATTAAGATGCATTTCTCAAGGTTTACAAGTTACTGTATGGTTATTTTGCTGTTTAAAGTTTTTCTACCTTTTTTTGTTTAATTTCTTGAAATTACCTATGTACTGGTAGGAAGATAAATGTTTGAACAGGGGTTCTCAACTCCAGTACTCAAGCCTGTCCAACAGGTCAGGTTTTCAGGATATCCCACCTTAAGCACATGTGGTTCCATCAGGGGCTCAGTTTTCAACCAAGCCTCTGATTGAGCCAAGATATATGACACATATTACTAATGAAGGAATAAGTCATCAGAAATAGGCCCCTTGTTCAAAACAATATAACCATTTTCTCCTGGGATGTTGGAAGCATTAATATGCCTGATGACGCCATATGCTGGGCACAATGACCGAGATAGCAGCTGAGAGAAAGAGCAGAGAATGTAATAGTGTTTAAAATTGTTTCCCAATAGCTCAGATATAGCGATCAGTGAAAGAACAGTGTCCCATCAGCAGTGGCTGGACTGGATGTCTTGCTCACAAGTGCTATGTAATGTGGAAAAATGTTGCACACCAAAAATCAAAATAAATCTGAGATACTAATACCAGTGGGAGTCCGAGTGAAAAAATGGAGAGAAGGGAGAGTGAGAGAGAAGGGAGCGAGAAGGGAGTGGGAGAGGGAGAAGAGGTAGAAAGAGGTGATTAAAGATTGATTAGTTTGAGTCAGGGGAAGTGAGGCAAGGGTTATATAGAAGGAGAGAAAGGGGGAGTGAGTGATAAAGGGAGAGAGAAAAGTTGAGAGATAAAGGGGGAGAGAATGAGCACTAAAAACAGGACTGCTATAACGTCTTGAAAGCCTAAGAAATCAGATCAACATACATAGACCTGAAAATGGAGGATTTTTTAAACCGATCGAATTGGCAGAACCAGACTGAAACAGCTTCTTATCAGCCGTCTACCACTGAGATGTATATTCTTTCAGTGGTAGAGAATGTATCATACCCTCCATTAGCAGTGTCTGATTACAATGGCTGCAGTGAAAGAAGTTAGGGTTAGGGTATCCTGAAAACCTGGCCTGTTTGCGGCTCTCGAGGACTCTAGCTGTGCAGGCCTGGCTTACAGCATAGCAAAGTAGGTCAATTCACATAAAGAGAGCTATTTAGAAGTGGTTTGTCTCACTTCAGAGTTACTAGAATAGGCCACAAAATCCTTTGCGGTGTACAGGAAAAAAGAGGCATAACATACCAAGGCTGCCATCTCTTAATATTACAAGGTTACTAGATGCTCTGCAGAATTTTATAAATGCAGTAATTAATTGAAGCCAACTAAAGTGTCACTAATTTTAAATATCTGGGCATCTGGTTTCACTCCCATTTAAAATTTGAGTTGCATATTTATAATCTGACATCCAAAATCATTGCCAAACTGGGTGTACTTAATAGGAACAAATCCTCCCTAGGCCAAGGTGCATGATGGGTTAACTTTTGTATCTTACAGACATGCTTAAATGTAGTTAGTACTGCATTGCTGTGAACAGGATACATAGTGGAAAGTTACCTTAATTAAGAGAAACTCTCCAGAGTTGTATGGGAGTCTCCTGGGCCCTCCCCTAGGTCATGCTTATAGTGCCAGCAACGCGACTGGCGAAGCGACGTGTGACGTCACCCGCGAAAGTTATAATTTAACTTTCGGGGATGTCTCTGGCGACATGGGCATTGATTGGTTCAGAAGCTGTCACATGTGTCGACAGCCTCTGAAAAATCTGATTTCCCCGGCTCCAAATTTTGAGTCGCCAGCGTTGCTCCCATCGCGTCGCACTTACTATAAGCGCTGCCTAACTGGGATGTACTGTATGTAGGCCATACGAAACGAACAATGTGCAAAAAGTTTTTAGAACATCGGCGCACTAATGTCAAGGGATTTGTAGTCCTTTCAGTAGCTATCAGGAAGGTGATAAACCGAATCAAGCAATATTCTGATAAGGGGATATCAAGGGCTCAAGAGCACTATAGTCAGAGATGTACAGCGGTTCCTATGTAAATCTGAAGAGTCATTTAAAATGCATGCCCATTAAGTAATAGGTATTGCAAGCTTACAAAAACTGTTGAATACAGGGACACCGATACAATCTAATAAAATTAAAATTAGAATTTGAGATTATATTATGCTTAATGAACCATTTATTGAACAAAACAGCCAGCAAATATATCTATATATATATATATCTTCATAAGATCCCCTAATATTCTCTAAGTAGGTGGAGCATTATGAACTTTTCCCACTTTTGTTATGTGAAGGGGTGATTAGATTTTCTAGGCCCAAAGCCTGGAACAGGTTGAAATTATTTTAACTTTAGTTCCTATATGGATTTCACTAGCACTATAAGTGCTATAATGAAAACACTTGGGTGAAAAAAAGAAAAATACTTTTAACCATTAAGTTTTTTTCTCATTATGGCTTTTAAAAAATATATTCATACCCATAATTACTTGCACTTTTATGTTTATTATTATTCCTGTATGTTTAATAAATGGGCATCAAAGTGTTAAGGACCAAATAATACCTCTCTTAAAATGTTATTGTTGAGTTTTCCCTAGCTGAGGATGTTTGAGCTCATTCATATGTATTTTTATTCATGTCAATTTTATGCCATTATTTATTTTATTATATTTATTTAAAATATCTTTTACCCCAGGAGCTGACAGTCTAACCATTTCACATGCTGGGAGGAGGTAAACTTAGGTCATATAGTGTTATACCACTGAATTTATTTGCACCAATCACCATCTATAGACATTGCACTCCCAGTGTATAAATTGGGGGCTGTTCCCCATCTGGGGTATCTCAGATGAAGTCACCTAGTGGCGAAATGCATTACGAGTTAGTGTTGGAGCATTTGCCACCAGCTAGCATGAGCTAGAACCCGTTGCCTTAGCTGCAGCACTCCTAGGCTGTGCAGAGGCATCCTGTATGATCACAGAGCTTTGTCAGCTGTTTGGAGACCAGCTACTGCGGGCCCAGGGAATCCCTTTCCTGATACAGGAAGTAGTCATATGTTTTTAAACGTATTGCGAGGGAGTGGGGGCTTCTATATATGTCTTGGGGCTTTTTTTTATATGAATTGGAGGGGTTTTATGTGCATTGGGGAGGTGGGTGGTTGTGTGAATTTGGGGGTTGCAGATTTTTTTGTATGTATTTGGGGGTGGGAATTTTTTTGCATTGGGGTGGGTTTTTTTTGGCATATATTTTGTGGGTGGAATTATGTGAGGGAGAGGGAATTGAGTCAGAGTGTTGTAATTGATGGAAGGGTGAGAGGAGAGAGGGGGAGAGAGAGTGAGGAAAAGAGGGAGTAGGGGTAAGAAATACATGTGAGGGGGGGTAGGTTTAGAGGGAGAGTTGGGTAATTGATGGTGGGGGGAGAGTGAGAGGTGAGACAGAGGGAAGAAAAATACATGGGAAAAGGGAGGGAAATAGAGAGGGCCTACAAAGTGTAAAATGGGGGGGTTTGTGAGGTGTGAAATAGGCCTTGCAACACTACCATTTGAGTAAAAGTTGTGCCCTAAAAAAAATGTCATGGTAGGTGTGCTATGGGGTAGGGAGGGGGGCCTGATCCTTGCATTTGTCCTGGGCCCCAAGATTTCTGCTGGCGGCCCTACTGACAAGGGATTCCTCAAATTGGGCCCAGCAGAAGCTACTTCCCAAGCAAGCAATTGCCTTTTTATATTATTTGTTCTGCTTTTTACTATTACCAGTATATATATGTAACATCGCCAAAAGAAGGGTCGTGCGGTCACTGCTGTATTTCATCTCCTGTCTGCACCGCTGATAAGAGGCATAGAGGAATTTGTGAGGGCGGACCCTCGCTCTCGCAGAGGGGAGGGGTTTGATGTCTGTCTGTGTGTGTGTGTGTGTGAGAGGGAGAGAGAGAGTGTGTGTGTAAGAGGGAGAGTGTGTGTGTGTGTGTGTGTGTGTGTGTGTCACCCACCCTGTTTCCCTCTGTCTCACTTTCTGTCGCCCTCTGTCTCACTTTCTGTCACCCTCTGTCTCACTTTCTGTCACCCTCTGTTTCCCCCTGTCACCCTCTGTCTCACCCTGTCACCCTCTGTCTCACCCTGTCACCCTGTGTCACACCATGTCACCCATTTTCTCCCTGTCAACCTCTGTATCTCTCGGTATCACCCTGTCATTCTCTGTCTCACCCTGTCACCCTCTGCCTCACCCTGTCACCCTCTGCCTCACCCTGTCACCCTCTGCCTCACCCTATCTCACACACTCTCTGTGTCTCACACACTCTCTGTGTCTCACACACTCTCTGTGTCTCACACACTCTCTGTGTCTCACACACTCTCTGTGTCACACACACACGCACACTCTCTCTGTGTCACACACACACTCTTAACAAGGACTAATTGTAGTATAATGTAATACAATAAATAAACATGTCAAAAACGAATGTTGTTCTTACTAGGAATTTATTCAATTTTTTTTAAAGCGGGCCTGGGGCGGGGCTAGGTGATGAGTAGATTTTTTTGTTCAGCGAGTAGATTTTTGGGTGATTTGTCAACCACAATATATATATATATATATATATATATATATATATATATGTAAGGGGGCCACTCCCGGCTTCCCTGATGTTCCTTTGCCCCTTGCCTTACCCCTGTGGCAGTGGGGGAAGGGGATGGCGACTTTTCCCAGTTGGCGCCGCTATCTGTGCCGGCGCCGTCGGGGGCCCTGATGCTCGAGCATGCGCAGATAGCCACAGCGGCCATGTTGTGTTTGGTGCGAGGTTCGCGCAATACGCAGAGGTTGGCAAGGGTAGTGGTGGCCATTACAAGTGTACAGGAGATCTGGTAGGTTGCGCAGGTGCAGTTATGTGTAGCGGTGGCCACTACAGCTTTGCACAGGTGCAGTAGAGACCGCGCACACAGTCCCCATAGGAAAGAGGTTCTGAGTGGACTACATCCCCCAGCAGCCTCTGGTGAATGCCCTATGTTCCCTGTCACCTGCAACCAACCAGCCACTGAGACTTGCAGATTCTCTGCAGCAGGGAATTTGATACATTGTTTTGTGCAGTCAGGAAGCAGACTGGGAAGCACATGAGTGAGTGAGACTTAAGGGACAAAGGGGGAAAGAAGGTGGGCAGAGAGCTGCGAGATTCTGCCTTAGGCCAGAAATCCCCAGGCTAGAGTTGAGGCCCTGACTTCCCACTAGTGAGGGTGGGTGGTCACAGGGACAGGCCCTAGTACAGGAACCTGTCACTTTAGAGAGAGAGAGAAGTGAAGGAAGCAGAGACTGTCGCAGCACCATTACAGAGGTTTAGGATCAGACCTCTTCAAGCACAGCAGCAACCAACCGGGTGGGATCGCCCTGGAAGGTAACCCTGACGTATCTTCACCGTCGGATCCTTTGCGAAGTCTGTTTGCAGGTCCTAGCGCTGGAGCGCTCGGCAGGTAACATCCATAAGTGCACCAACTATAAATCAGTACATAGTGGCTGTGCAGTCACACACACACATACCTTACTTTGGGGGTGGGGTTGTGGTGTGGGGAGTTGGACATGGTGTGGGTACACGGTGAGGGGTTGCATCCTGCGAGACACGTGAGTTACTGTGTCTCCTAGAAGAGAGACACTTAATGTATGACATGCATAGTTATGTTACTGTTAGACAAGTCACTGTTCTTTTATATGCTGTGTGCGTGATATTATATTATTGTCCTGTGAGGAACAACTCCCGCTCTGCTTGGAGCCATCACAGGTGGAGGCGCTGCACCATATAGTATTGTTCAGGAGGATACACCCCAGGCTCTCATTGGCGGAGGCTCAGGCCTCCTGTGAGCCTCACAGGTAAAGCACCACACTGGGTAATACATATAGCTCCCCTCACATGCACCCTATCTGCGATTGGGTGGGGGAATATGGGTTACATATATATATTATATATATATAGTACCGACACACTTTATTCGAGTGTGGCCGGTACCGCAAGCCGGGAGATTTCCCGGCTTGCTAGTGGCCGCCCCTCGGCGTGCCGCGCGTCATAGACGCGCGGTCACGTGTCTTCGGGAGCGTGCGCCCCCTGCACGCGCGTCCAGGGGCTCCCCGAGGGAGCCCTGGTGTCCCGCGATCGCGGGACAGCGGCAGGGGGTTCCAGGGGACCCGGCGGCGGTAGGGAGAGCGCCCCGATCGGAGGGCGCTCTTCCGCTGCTTCGGCGCGCGCCCGTCACTCTCGGGCGCGCGCCAGGCTACTGCTGCGGCCAAGAACGGGCAAATGCTCGAATAAACTTGGCCGCAGCAGTATATATATATATATACTTATTATTAGGCTATAACTGCAGCACTGATTATTGTGCTACCTAGTTCTTGTTGGTTCTTAATAGATTGCTATGAGGGATATTTTTATATGCACTTATGATATAATACACCTCATTTAGCAATCAGGACGCCACACTCCATATATTTTAGCACCCTCCCCATCAGTTACATATGTTGCTGGTACCATGGTTTTTTACCTCACTACTTCTTAGTAGTGTTAAACAGTAGTGGTACTGTGATATTAAAGTGACAATCCCATACAAGTTTAATTCAGCCCAAATCCACACAATAATGTTAATAAATGCATTATAAATTTCACATGACCATATGTATACTGACTTAGTTCATGGCTGTGTTATTACATCATTACATGTGTAATTAAATCCGTGACATTCTCAGGCTCCCCCCTTCTGTGACAATCATACAGCCGGGCCGTTACATTGCAACACACTAATCCCGCCCCTAGTGACATCACGTGATCAGTAACCAGTCAGAGAAGCTAGCAGGCAAAGAACTACATTTCCCACAATGCACCTCGTGGAGTGTGGCTAGCAGCTACACCTTCTCTCACTAGTTTGTCTCCTGCGAGCTTCCGTACACAGCGTCTTGTTAGAGTGGGGCGTGGACATGTGTAAACTTCAATGGTGGGAAAATGAGACAGTTTTAGCTGCTAGCTGAGCAGTGGTACAGCGCTCTGTAGAAGGCGCTCTCAGTCGGGTGAGTGATTTTTCAATGTGTGTGTTTATTTCATTTCTCATTTTACTTTCACTTTAAGTACTGCATGCTTATTTTTTTCTTTTGGGCATTTAGGGATTTAAGTGCTCTGTGAGACGATTCCTCCATTGAAGGAGGAGCTATGAGGCCAACCTATCAAAGCTACTGTACCATCTTCAGTTGCTTTCAGTATACTGATTAATCCACGGCACAGAATATGCAACTTCAAATACATCTATCAACTGTCTATATGTTAAGCCCCCGGACAAGCATTTGCTTGTTAGTTATACACTAGTTTCATACAAGCACTTCACACAGGGGGCTTCAACTTAGGTAGTACTTGACCGGCCGGTCTGAGTGTTCTCATTTCCATATATTTCTTGCCTCTACACTTTATTTACATACTTTGTACTTATTACTGCAGTGTAGCATTTTTCCCCACACCTTAAGGTTCAGTTTATAACAGCTTTGTAGGTCACCACTGCTCCTCATTTTAACCATTTATGTGTATGTGATTAATAAACCTTTATTGATACAATTTGTGTATGTTAGAGTGCTATTCAGGGGATTCTTTTTTTCTGTGTTAGTTTTCATATATGTGTGTGTGTGTGTGTGTGTGTGTGTGTGTGTGTGTGTGTGTGTATATATGTATATATTTATGTATATATATTTGTGTGTGTGTGACCTTGGGCAAGTCACTTCATATCCTCTGTGCCTCAGGCACCAATGTCATAGATTGTAAGCTCTATGGGGCAGGGACTTGTGTCTGCAAAATGTCTCTGTATAGCGCTACGTAAAACTAGCAGCGCTTTAAAAGAACATGCTGTTATTATTATTATATATAAATGTGTATGTATTTATTTATATAGCACTATTAATGTATATAGCGTTTCACAGTAGTAATACATGTGAAAATCCTATAAATAACAAATACAAATATCAGGTCATGGGAATAAGTGATTTGGACATAAAAGTAACATTTCGGAAGTGTGGACAACTAATACATCTTGTAGATTGCCTTTACAGTGTGATGTCATTGATTCAGTAGATTGTGTGCAGACCAGGACTGCAGTACAGTGTCACTCACATGGATGACTTGCGTGGTAGAAGCTCAAGAACAAGGATGTCAAACTCCAGTCCTCGAGGGCAGCAAACAGGCCAGGTTTTCAGGATATCCCTACTGAAAACCTGGCCTGTTTGGGACCCTCGAGGACTGGAGTTTGACATGCATGCTCTAGACGGAGCACAGCTGTGGGTGGGAGGTGGATTTGCTTTGCATCAAATGGTTTGGAGCAAGGTTTATTGTATGTATTATCATAATAACAATGCAATGCTTAACTTTTATTTCAGGAGGGATGACTGCAGAACAGAAGTGAATATTGAAGCCATGTGTTCCTTTTCTTGCAAAAGAGAAAATTTGAAGGACAGTTGAACAGAATGAAAATTACTACACAGAGACAGATAAGCAATGTGTATATTTCTCATTTACCATTTAGTATTTGTCGTTTTATTGACTCCACACAATCCGGCTGCTACGGGTTTCACATTGAACATTTTCATCTCTACTCTACCCCTTCCTGTGATCTGAACCATGCAAGTTTTCATTGATTCAATACATCATGAGTAGAGTGTGGCTACAGTATGAAGTAAAGACCCAAGGACCACATCTACTACCATTCATAACAAGAACATGTGCAGTAGCGCACAGCTGCAGTTCTATGTGATTGTTATGAAAGGTTGAGGTGGTTCAATTCTATGAATCTGGAGTGGGATGGATCCTGTTTGCATCACATGGTTTCATCTAGGCCAGTAGATTATATAACTCTCAGTACAGGTTACACATGGCATCAGTATTAGTGATGTAAAGAGGAGGAAAGCTTCAATGTGGAGAACAAAGCCAAGTAATGTTGAAGTTACTCCTTTTACCATTTACTTGGTCAGTCTGTACTGTCTACTCCCCACACAGCTGCTAAGGGTCTTCCATTTTAAATACTTTCACCTCCTATTCTGCACTGCTTTGCTGCCCATTATTTAGAGATGCGTTCCAGTCATGTTTACCACTCTGAATCTCTCTGCAGTCATTGATTCAGCACATCATGGGTAGAGCATGGCTACAGATACAGAAAGCTTTTATTATTTTACCGGCTGATCATCCATAATATTGCATTAAAACATAGAATATCACTTAATTTCCAAAAGATTCAGTGATGCTGATAATGCAGAATCTCACAACATTTCCCATCATAATGCCATAATGCACCAGAGGAAGAAATAATCCTTGCTATATCTGTACATTGTGTGACGTATTACCTCCATGACCATTGATAGCAAGTACATCTTCTGTATAGAGCGGCTGTGTTATGATGCAGTTATTGATCATCATTGACATAATCACAAGAATCTTATGCAAAGGGAAATTGTCCGCAGCGAAGTGAGATGTGTGCCTGTTTTAAGTCCTCCAGCTTAACGCCCCTACACCTCCCACTACACAGACATACTTACTTATGCATACACTGACATCTGGCATACCTACACACACCCCAGGGCCACTTCCTTCCCCTGATGTCAGGGAGAGGATGGGCATGCAGAGTGCAGTAAGTCTCCACGTTACTCTGGCCAACAGTCTTGGCCTACCCCCAGCATCTGTCACCCACAACATCTGTTCCCTCCTTGTAAAGTGCTGAACTATCTCACCTGGGTCAGTGCTATAGCTGATCACAGTGCCCGATCATGATGTCACTGTGACAGGCAGCAGTGCAGATTGACCGGTCAATCAATGCAGTGCCGCACCATATGCACTAAATGAGATTTCCGTGCCCCCTGTCAGGTTACTCCCTGGGCAGTGACCCTGCTCACCCCCTCCCCTAGTTCCACCTCTGACCACAATTATCTCTCTTGGAGAGTGTAGCAAATTGGTGATGGTGGAATCTCACCTCTGCCATGCATGGTCACAATCTGGGCACAGGACCCAAATAGTGGGCAATGTGGCACTTCTTACAGTAGAGAATAAGTAACTATATTCTTTACTTGTGTATTAAGGACCTTATTTGCATTAAAATTCAGTCCCCATGGGACCAAGACTTTCTGGCTTACTGAACAAAGTGGAATTATTTCGTAGAGGGTGGAGAATTGTATTTTATCTGAAATTACCCCCTCTGCACAAAATACAAACAATTATACACATACATGTACCTTGTGGAAGTTGTTGCCCTCTATCTTCCTGTGGTCTCTCCCTGTTTCTCACCGTGCCTCCTCCCATTTCCTTGCACCTCTGCGTCTCCGCATATATCCCTATACTCAGAGCCGGCTCCGGTCAGTGACATGGGATGCCCAAATATGAGCATATCCATACATGGGCATCCATGCCACTGACCGGAGCCCACTCTGTTGCGGATATGGAGAGAGACTGGGAGATTTACATCCCCTTATAATTCATATGGTGCATAGTACCGGCACGTATTGTTTTACCGTTACTGTGTACCTTCCTACTTTCACACTGGTACAGTATGTGCTGCAGTGGGACTGAGAGGGATATATTGGTAACACATAGTTATTGTTGGGGGAATTCAATCCATTTTGAAAATAGTAATGCAATGTTTTATACTTTTTTTTTTTTTGCAGTAATGAAGAATGAAAAAGTTCTGTTAAAATTGAATTGGAGGTGAACTGGAATCATCATCAACTCTGCACCAGTGTGAATTGATGTTCTTTAATGTTCTGATAAGGTACATGCAACATCTCTTCCTCAACCCCTACACCACTCTCTGCCTCTTGCCTCTCTCTCTCCACCTCCCTGCTAAGCGTATTAACCCATCTAATGTAATCCACATTCCATGTCTCACTTTACTCTTCACTTCTCACGTGCCCTCTGGAATGTCTGCTCTCTGACTAACAAGGTCTATTTGTACATGACCTCTTCTGCTCTCATCATCCACCACTTCTCATTCCCCTCACCCCTGTCCTACTCGATACCTCAGCTTAATTGAACTCTCTCCTCTGACATCTACCCTTATCTCTAACCTCTCCTCACTTTCTGCTTAAACTAACTATCTTGTTAACTTTTACAATGCTATCATCTCCTCCTCCTCCCTCCTCCCTCCTCCATTATATATTTATATGCCCCTTCTAGGCTCTGACACACTCATCCCTCTAAGGCCATGATTATCATGGGCACATGCTTGGTCATCCACAGTGCGTGCGAGCGATGCAGAGCCGCCTCGGACCTCAGTGCAGGGATTGCTGCATACCCCAGCATCTGTCACCCACAAACAATACACACACTAATACTCCCCACAATACACACTATAATACCTCCTCAATACTAATCTCTCCAATAATATTATAGCTCCAAACACAATATACACAACACCCTTACACAAGATACACAATCTAGTACTCTCCTCTGCACCTCTACACACAATATAATACTCCCACACACACAATATACACACTACCCTCCTACCCCCATAAAATACAACCAATAATACACACACACTTTGTGGATGTTGGGACCAGCTCCCGGCATGCACCAGTGAAAGAGAGAGGCCCGCAGAAGCTCGGAAGAACTCCCTCTCTCCATCCGTGCCTCCCTCCGTTTCCCATCTTCTCCCTGTCTCTCTCCGTCCCTTTCCTTGCATCTCCCTGCGTCTTTACGTATACCCAGTCAGTGACGGCTCTGGTCACGTGATGCCTTAATATGGGCTTATCCATATATGTTCATCCACGTCACTAATGTGATGCCCGCACTGTTGCGGAGCTGGTACTTACGACGCGCACTTATTGTTTTATCAGTACTGCGTACCTGACTCTACCGGCCTACTTTCAACACTAGTACAATAAGTGCTTCACTACGAGTGAGTGGGGAATATTGGCATCACACAGTCACTGTTGAATATGCCATTCAATCCATTTTGAAAATAGTAATGCAATGTGGTTTTGTTTTGTTTGCTTTTTGCAGTAATGAAGAATGGAAAAGTTATATTAAAATTAAATTGGAGGGGGACTAGATTCAGCATTTCATCATGAACTCTGCACTTGTGAGAATTTACCTTCTTGAATGCCCTGACAGGTACACGCAACTTTAAGACTATAATCTGCTGTGCAAGCTTTCGTGCTATACCTCCCCCTCAGGTTTTGATTTAAACATTTGCTCCCTCAAGTCATGTCCTCTAATATTTGAAAGCTCTCTCCTAGCATTTTCTCTCTACCACAGAACGTCATCCCAATGTAACCTCTCTTGTTCTCTCTGCTTGCTGTTTCCTCACTCCTCTGTTAAACTTTTCTAATTTCTCTAACTTCCACACTCCTGCTTTTATCCACATGTTCTCCTCTTTCCTTCCCCTACCTTTGCATGTGTCTACACACTGCACCATTTGTACAGACCTCTATTGCAGCTATTTCTGCACTGCTCAATGAAAAGCACTCATGTACATCCTATTCTCTGCGCCCCCTCTCTCTCTGCGCCCCCTCTCTCTCTGCGCCCCCTCTCTCTCTGCGCCCCCTCTCTCTCTGCGCCCCCTCTCTCTCTGCGCCCCCTCTCTCTCTGCGCCCCCTCTCTCTCTGCGCCCCCTCTCTCTCTGCGCCCCCTCTCTCTCTGCGCCCCCTCTCTCTCTGCGCCCCCTCTCTCTCTGCGCCCCCTCTCTCTCTGCGCCCCCTCTCTCTCTGCGCCCCCTCTCTCTCTGCGCCCCCTCTCTCTCTGCGCCCCCTCTCTCTCTGCGCCCCCTCTCTCTCTGCGCCCCCTCTCTCTCTGCGCCCCCTCTCTCTCTGCGCCCCCTCTCTCTCTGCGCCCCCTCTCTCTCTGTGCCCCCTCTCTCTCTGTGCCCCCTCTCTCTCTGCGCCCCCTCTCTCTCTGCGCCCCCTCTCTCTCTGCGCCCCCTCTCTCTCTGCGCCCCCTCTCTCTCTGCACCCCCTCTCTCTCTGCACCCCCTCTCTCTCTGCACCCCCTCTCTCTGCACCCTCTCTCTCTGCGCCTATCTGTCTCATTCTCTCTACGTCCCTCTCTCTCTACATAGAGCTATCTCTGTCTCTCTCTACACCTATCTCTGTGTCTCCTTCTATGTTTGCTGATGTGTGGGATATCTCTTATAATCTTGAACCTGCTCATATACACATCGGGTCTCCCTGCCTCTGCCTCCCTGCTAAGAGTGTTAACCTATCTAATGTAATCCACATTCCTTTCCTTACTTTTCTCTTCCCTTCTCCTATGCCCTCTGGAATGTCCGTTCTCTGACTAACAAGGCTCTAGTTGTACATGACCTCTTCTGCTCTCATCATTCACAATCAGTCATTCCCCTCACCCCATCTTACCTGTCCCACTGATTTTCCTCTGCTTAATTAAACTCTCCTCTGACATCTACTCTAACCTCTCTGCTCTCTCTCTCTCTTTCTGCTTAAACTGACAATCTTATTAACTCTTACAATGCTATCCTCTATATGCCCCTTCAAGCTCTGACACACTCGTCCCTCTAACCCACACCCTTGGCTAAATTCCCAAACATGTTCATCACACTTCCACTCACTGTTCTTAATGCCTATGAAGGAAATCTCACACTTGATGTTTGATTTTTCTACAGTAAAAATGTCTCCAGTCCTGTATAAAGCTGCTCTCTGGGGCCAAACCACACTACTTTTTTTTCCACATTCATCAACACACAAATTTAATTTACGCTGTCTTTTTTCCCCTGTATTTGACTCCCTCCACTAACCTTCTTCTCACACTTGCCATCCTTCCTTCACTTCTCCTCAAGCATTTGACTACTTCAGAGGCAAGGTGGATGCCACCCACAAGGAGATTCCTTCTGTCCCTTCCCCCTTCTCTCCTTCTACCTAATTCTCCTTCTGCATTTGACTCCTTTTCTTCTCTTACAGAGCTGGAAGCTAATCATCTTCTCTTCTCCCTCTACCACATGCCCTCTAGATCGTATCCCCTCACACCTTACTGCATCTCTTAGTCCCCACTCTCACCCACATCTTCAAGTCCTCCCTATTCTCTGGCTCTTTACCCTCTTACTTTAAGCCTGTAGTGGTCACCCTTTTCTCAGAAACAACCTACACCCTATGTGCCTTACTAACTACCGCCCTATATCCCTCCTGCTGTTTGTCTCCTAATTGCTAGAATGTCAACATTCTTAAATCACATGCCCTCCTGGATCCTTTACAACCTGCCTTTCGTACAGCTCGTTCTACAGACTGTGCTTAAAGCAAATTCCCAAGGTCACTTTTCCCTACTAATCCTACTTGATCTATCTGCTGCGTTTGATGCTCTCAATCACTCTCCTCCTTCATATTCTAAACTCTCTCTTGGTATCCGTAACACAGTTCTATCCTGGTTTTCATCATAACTTTCCTGTCACACATTCTCCATCTCTGTTGCTAACATGTCTTCGTCTTCTATTGATCTGTCTGTGGGTATACATCAGGGCTCTGTTCTGAGATCTCTCTTTCTCTCTACATACTATCATTTGGTGACCTCATCAACTCTTTGTGACAATCCTATAAATAACAAATACAAATATCAGGTCATGGGAATAAGTGATTTGGACATAAAAGTAACATTTCGGAAGTGTGGACAACTAATACATCTTGTAGATTGCCTTTACAGTGTGATGTCATTGATTCAGTAGATTGTGTGCAGACCAGAACTGCAGTACAGTGTCACTCACATGGATGACTTGCGTGGTAGAAGCTCAAGAACAAGGATGTCAAACTCCAGTCCTCGAGGGCAGCAAACAGGCCAGGTTTTCAGGATATCCCTACTGAAAACCTGGCCTGTTTGGGACCCTCGAGGACTGGAGTTTGACATGCATGCTCTAGAAGGAGCACAGCTGTGGGTGGGAGGTGGATTTGCTTTGCATCAAATGGTTTGGAGCAAGGTTTATTGTATGTATTATCATAATAACAATGCAATGCTTAACTTTTATTTCAGGAGGGATGACTGCAGAACAGAAGTGAATATTGAAGCCACGTGTTCCTTTTCTTGCAAAAGAGAAAATTTGAAGGACAGTTGAAGAGAAGGAAAATTACTACACAGAGACAGATAAGCAATGTGTATATTTCTCATTTACCATTTAGTATTTGTCGTTTTATTGACTCCACACAATCCGGCTGCTACGGGTTTCACATTGAATATTTTCATCTCTACTCTACCCCTTCCTGTGATCTGAACCATGCAAGTTTTCGTTGATTCAATACATCATGAGTAGAGGGTGGCTACAGTATGAAGTAAAGACCCAAGGACCACATCTACTACCATTCATAACAAGAACATGTGCAGTAGCGCACAGCTGCAGTTCTATGTGATTGTTATGAAAGGTTGAGGTGGTTCAATTCTATGAATCTGGAGTGGGATGGATCCTGTTTGCATCATATGGTTTCATCTAGGCCAGTAGATTATATAACTCTCAGTACAGGTTACACATGGCATCAGTATTAGTGATTTAAAGAGGAGGAAAGCTTCAATGTGGAGAACAAAGCCAAGTAATGTTGAAGTTACTCCTTTTACCATTTACTTGGTCAGTCTGTACTGTCTACTCTCCACACAGCTGCTAAGGATCTTCCATTTTAAATACTTTCACCTCCTATTCTGCACTGCTTTGCTGCCCATTATTCAGAGATGCGTTCCAGTCATGTTTAGCACTCTGAATCTCTCTGCAGTCATTGGTTCAGCACATCATGGGTAGAGCATGGCTACAGATACAGCAAGCTATTATTATTTTACCGGCTGATCACCCATAATATTGCATTAAAACATAGAATATCACTTAATTTCCAAAAGATTCAGTGATGCTGATAATGCAGAATCTCACAACATTTCCCATCATAATGCCATAATGCACAAGTGGGAGAAATAATCCTTGCTATATCTGTACATTGTGTGACGTATTACCTCAATGACCAATGAGAGCAAGTACATCTTCTGTATAGAGCGGCTGTGTTATGATGCAGTTATTGATCATCATTGACATAATCACAAGAATCTTATGCAAAGGGAAATTGTCCGCAGCGAAGTGAGATTTCAGCCCCCAAACGTCTGTAATATTAATGCAATGTCTTACTTTTGTTGCAGTGAACACTGAAGAGACGGATCTACTACAACACTGTACAGGATGAGCATACGCTACAAGCAGCAAAATGATCTTGCAGTTGACAGTATGTTGTTCTGGTAATGTGCACAATTATTATTTATGGGCTACACACCACAGTGCTGGACATATTCTGTTAACTTCAACTCTACTCCTAACATGGAGATGTCTTCCTGGTGTTACTGATTCAGTACATCATATGCACAGTGTGGTTATGATATGATGGATTGATTTAATGAACCCACCAACCAATGATGACATCTGCATCATCTTCTGTAAAGTGCAGCTACAGCATGATATTATCAGCATTTGGTGCGGTATAATCAGAGGTATCTATGTGCTTTTGTGCCTGTTTTAAGTCCTCCAGCTTAACGCCCCTACACCTCCCACTACACAGGCATACTTACTTATGCATACACTGACATCTGGCATACCTACACACACCCCAGGGCCACTTCCTTCCCCTGATGTCAGGGAGAGGATGGGCATGCAGAGTGCAGTAAGTCTCCACGTTACTCTGGCCAACAGTCTTGGCCTACCTCCTGCATCTGTCACCCACAACATCTGTTCCCTCCTTGTAAAGTGCTGAACTATCTCACCTGGGTCAGTGCTATAGCTGATCACAGTGCCCGATCAGGATGTCACTGTGACAGGCAGCAGTGCAGATTGACCGGTCAATCAATGCAGTGCCGCAACATATGCACTAAATGAGATTTCCGTGCCCCCAGTCAGGTTACTCCCTGGGCAGTGACCCTGCTCACACCCTCCCCTAGTTCCACCTCTGATCACAATTATCTCTCTTGGAGAGTGTAGCAAATTGGAGTTGGGGGAATCTCACCTCTGCCATGCATGGTCACAATCTGGGCACAGGACCCAAATAGTGGGCAATGTGGCACTTCTTACAGTAGAGAATAAGTAACTTTATTCTTTACTTGTGTATTAAGGACCTTATTTGCATTAAATTCAGTCCACATGGGACCAAGACTTTCTGGCTTACTGAACAAAGTGGAATTGTTTCGTAGAGGGTGGAGAATTGTATTTTATCTGAAATTACCCCCTCTGCACAAAATACAAACAATTATACCCATACAAGTACCTTGTGGAAGTTGTTGCCCTCTATCTTCCTGTGGTCTCTCCCTGTTTCTCACCGTGCCTCCTCCCATTTCCTTGCACCTCTGCGTCTCCGCATATATCCCTATACTCAGAGCCGGCTCCGGTCAGTGACATGGGATGCCCAAATATGAGCATACCCATATATGGGCATCCATGCCACTGACCGGAGCCCGCTCTGTTGCGGATATGGAGAGAGACTGGGAGATTTACATCCCCTTATAATTCATATGGTGCATAGTACCGGCACGTATTGTTTTACCGGTACTGTGTACCTTCCTACTTTCACACTGGTACAGTATATGCTGCAGTGGGACTGAGAGGGATATATTGGTAACACATAGTCATTGTTGGGGGAATTCAATCCATTTTGTAAATAGTAATGAAATGTTTTTTACTTTTCTTTTTTTTCAGTAATGAAGAATGAAACATTTCTGTTAAAATTGAATTGGAGGTGAACTGGATTCATCATCAACTCTGCACCAGTGTGAATTGATGTTCTTTAATGTTCTGATAAGGTACATGCAACATCTCTTCCTCAACCCCTGCACCACTCTCTGCCTCTTGCCTCTCTCTCTCCACCTCCCTGCTAAGCGTATTAACCCATCTAATGTAATCCACATTCCATGTCTCACTTTACTCTTCACTTCTCACGTGCCCTCTGGAATGACTGCTCTCTGACTAACAAGGTCTATTTGTACATGACCTCTTCTGCTCTCATCCACCACCTCTCATTCCCCTCACCCCTGTCCTACTCGATACCTCCGCTTAATTGAACTCTCTCCTCTGACATCTACCCTTATCTCTAACCTCTCCTCACTTTCTGCTTAAACTAACTATCTTGTTAACTTTTACAATGCTATCATCTCCTCCTCCCTCCTCCTCCTTCCTCCTCCCTCCTCCATTATATATATACCCCTTCTAGGCTCTGACACACTCATCCCTCTAAGGCCATGATTATCATGGGCACATGCTTGGTCGTCCACAGTGCGTGCGAGCGATGCAGAGCCGCCTCGGACCTCAGTGCAGGGATTGCTGCATACCCCCAGCATCTGTCACCCACAAACAATACACACACCAATACTCCCCACAATACACACTATAATACCTCCTCAATACTAATCTCCCCAATAATATTATAGCTCCAAACACAATATACACAACACCCTTACACAAGATACACAATCTAGTACTCTCCTCTGCACCTCTACACACAATATAATACTCCCACACACACAATGTACACACTACCCTCCTACCCCCATAAAATACAACCAATAATACACACACACTTTGTGGATGTTGGGACCAGCTCCCGGCATGCACCAGTGAAAGAGAGAGGCCCGCAGAAGCTCGGAAGAACTCCCTCCATCCGTGCCTTCCTCCGTTTCACATCTTCTCCCTGTCTCTCTCCCTCCCTTTCCTTGCATCTCCCTGCGTCTTTACGTATACCCAGTCAGTGACGGCTCTGGTCACGTGATGCCTTAATATGGGCTTATCCATATATGTTCATCCACGTCACTAATGTGATGCCCGCACTGTTGCGGAGCTGGTACTTACGACGGGCACTTATTGTTTTATCAGTACTGCGTACCTGACTCTACCGGCCTACTTTCAACACTAGTACAATATGTGCTTCACTACGAGTGAGTGGGGAATATTGGCATCACACAGTCACTGTTGAATATGCCATTCAATCCATTTTGAAAATAGTAATGCAATGTGGTTTTGTTTTGTTTGCTTTTTGCAGTAATGAAGAATGGAAAAGTTATATTAAAATTAAATTGGAGGGGGACTAGATTCAGCATTTCATCATGAACTCTGCACTTGTGAGAATTTAACTTCTTGAATACCCTGACAGGTACACGCAACATTAAGACTATAATCTGCTGTGCAAGCTTTCGTGCTATACCTCCCCCTCAGGTTTTGATTTATACATTTGCTCCCTCAATTCATGTCCTCTAATATTTGAAAGCTCTCTCCTAGCATTTTCTCTTTACCACAGAACGTCATCCCAATGTAACCTCTCTCTTGTTCTTTCTGCTTGCTGTTTCCTCACTCCTCTGTTAAACTTTTCTAATTTCTCTAACTTCCACACTCCTGCTTTTATCCACATGTTCTCCTCTTTCCTTCCCCTACCTTTGCATGTGTCTACACACTGCACCATTTGTACAGACCTCTATTGCAGCTATTTCTGCACTGCTCAATGAAAAGCACTCTTTAATATCCTATTCTCTGTGCCCCCTCTCTCTGCGCCCCCTCTTTTGGCGCCTCCTCTCTCTGCGCCCCCTCTCTCTGCGCCTATCTGTCTCATTCTCTCTACGTCCCTCTCTCTCTACATAGAGCTATCTCTGTCTCTCTCTACACCTATCTCTGTGTCTCCTTCTATGTTTGCTGATGTGTGGGATATCTCTTATAATCTTGAACCTGCTCATATACACATCGGGCCTCCCTGCCTCTGCCTCCCTGCTAAGAGTGTTAACCTATCTAATGTAATCCACATTCCTTTCCTTACTTTTCTCTTCCCTTCTCCTATGCCATCTGGAATGTCCGTTCTCTGACTAACAAGGCTCTAGTTGTACATGACCTCTTCTGCTCTCATCATTCACAATCAGTCATTCCCCTCACCCCATCTTACCTGTCCCACTGATTTGCCTCTGCTTAATTAAACTCTCCTCTGACATCTACTCTAACCTCTCTGCTCTCTCTCTCTTTCCGCTTAAACTAACAATCTTATTAACTCTTACAATGCTATCCTCCTATCTATATGCCCCCTCTAGGCTCTGACACACTTGTCCCTCTAGCCCACACCCTTGGCTAAATTCCCAAACATGTTCATCACACTTCCACTCGCTGTTCTTAATGCCTATGAAGGAAATCACACAATTGATATTTGATTTTTCTACAGTAAAAATGTCTCCAGTCCTGTATAAAGCTGCTCTCTGGGGCCAAACCACACTACTTTTTTTTCACATTCATCAACACTCAAATTTAATTTACGCTGTCTTTTTTTCCCTGTATTTGACTCCCTCCACTAACCTTCTCCTCACACTTGCCATCCTTCCTTCACTTCTCCTCAAGCATTTGACTACTTCAGAGGCAAGGTGGATGCCACCCACAAGGAGATTCCTTCTGTCCCTTCCCCCTTCTCTCCTTCTACCTAATTCTCCTTCTGCATTTGACTCCTTTTCTTCTCTTACAGAGCTGGAAGCTAATCATCTTCTCTTCTCCCTCTACCACATGCCCTCTAGATCGTATCCCCTCACACCTTACTGCATCTCTTAGTCCCCACTCTCACCCACATCTTCAATTCCTCCCTATTCTCTGGCTCTTTACCCTCTTACTTTAAGCCTGTAGTGGTCACCCTTTTCTCAGAAACAACCTACACCCTATGTGCCTTACTAACTACCGCCCTGTATCCCTCCTGCTGTTTGTCTCCTAATTGCTAGAATGTCAACATTCTTAAATCACATTCCCTCCTGGATCCTTTACAACCTGCCTTTCGTACAGCTCGTTCTACAGACTGTGCTTAAAGCAAATTCCCAAGGTCACTTTTCCCTACTAATGCTACTTGATCTATCTGCTGCGTTTTGATGCTCTCAATCACTCTCCTCCTTCATATTCTAAACTCTCTCTTGGTATCCGTAACACAGTTCTATCCTGGTTTTCATCATAACTTTCCTGTCACACATTCTCCATCTCTGTTGCTAACATGTCTTCGTCTTCTATTGCTCTGTCTGTGGGTATACATCAGGGCTCTGTTCTGAGATCTCTCTTTCTCTCTACATACTATCATTTGGTGACCTCATCAACTCTTTGTGACAATCCTATAAATAACAAATACAAATATCAGGTCATGGGAATAAGTGATTTGGACATAAAAGTAACATTTCGGAAGTGTGGACAACTAATACATCTTGTAGATTGCCTTTACAGTGTGATGTCATTGATTCAGTAGATTGTGTGCAGACCAGGACTGCAGTACAGTGTCACTCACATGGATGACTTGCGTGGTAGAAGCTCAAGAACAAGGATGTCAAACTCCAGTCCTCGAGGGCAGCAAACAGGCCAGGTTTTCAGGATATCCCTACTGAAAACCTGGCCTGTTTGGGACCCTCGAGGACTGGAGTTTGACATGCATGCTCTAGACGGAGCACAGCTGTGGGTGGGAGGTGGATTTGCTTTGCATCAAATGGTTTGGAGCAAGGTTTATTGTATGTATTATCATAATAACAATGCAATGCTTAACTTTTATTTCAGGAGGGATGACTGCAGAACAGAAGTGAATATTGAAGCCATGTGTTCCTTTTCTTGCAAAAGAGAAAATTTGAAGGACAGTTGAACAGAATGAAAATTACTACACAGAGACAGATAAGCAATGTGTATATTTCTCATTTACCATTTAGTATTTGTCGTTTTATTGACTCCACACAATCCGGCTGCTACGGGTTTCACATTGAACATTTTCATCTCTACTCTACCCCTTCCTGTGATCTGAACCATGCAAGTTTTCATTGATTCAATACATCATGAGTAGAGTGTGGCTACAGTATGAAGTAAAGACCCAAGGACCACATCTACTACCATTCATAACAAGAACATGTGCAGTAGCGCACAGCTGCAGTTCTATGTGATTGTTATGAAAGGTTGAGGTGGTTCAATTCTATGAATCTGGAGTGGGATGGATCCTGTTTGCATCACATGGTTTCATCTAGGCCAGTAGATTATATAACTCTCAGTACAGGTTACACATGGCATCAGTATTAGTGATGTAAAGAGGAGGAAAGCTTCAATGTGGAGAACAAAGCCAAGTAATGTTGAAGTTACTCCTTTTACCATTTACTTGGTCAGTCTGTACTGTCTACTCCCCACACAGCTGCTAAGGGTCTTCCATTTTAAATACTTTCACCTCCTATTCTGCACTGCTTTGCTGCCCATTATTTAGAGATGCGTTCCAGTCATGTTTACCACTCTGAATCTCTCTGCAGTCATTGATTCAGCACATCATGGGTAGAGCATGGCTACAGATACAGAAAGCTTTTATTATTTTACCGGCTGATCATCCATAATATTGCATTAAAACATAGAATATCACTTAATTTCCAAAAGATTCAGTGATGCTGATAATGCAGAATCTCACAACATTTCCCATCATAATGCCATAATGCACCAGAGGAAGAAATAATCCTTGCTATATCTGTACATTGTGTGACGTATTACCTCCATGACCATTGATAGCAAGTACATCTTCTGTATAGAGCGGCTGTGTTATGATGCAGTTATTGATCATCATTGACATAATCACAAGAATCTTATGCAAAGGGAAATTGTCCGCAGCGAAGTGAGATGTGTGCCTGTTTTAAGTCCTCCAGCTTAACGCCCCTACACCTCCCACTACACAGACATACTTACTTATGCATACACTGACATCTGGCATACCTACACACACCCCAGGGCCACTTCCTTCCCCTGATGTCAGGGAGAGGATGGGCATGCAGAGTGCAGTAAGTCTCCACGTTACTCTGGCCAACAGTCTTGGCCTACCCCCAGCATCTGTCACCCACAACATCTGTTCCCTCCTTGTAAAGTGCTGAACTATCTCACCTGGGTCAGTGCTATAGCTGATCACAGTGCCCGATCATGATGTCACTGTGACAGGCAGCAGTGCAGATTGACCGGTCAATCAATGCAGTGCCGCACCATATGCACTAAATGAGATTTCCGTGCCCCCTGTCAGGTTACTCCCTGGGCAGTGACCCTGCTCACCCCCTCCCCTAGTTCCACCTCTGACCACAATTATCTCTCTTGGAGAGTGTAGCAAATTGGTGATGGTGGAATCTCACCTCTGCCATGCATGGTCACAATCTGGGCACAGGACCCAAATAGTGGGCAATGTGGCACTTCTTACAGTAGAGAATAAGTAACTATATTCTTTACTTGTGTATTAAGGACCTTATTTGCATTAAAATTCAGTCCCCATGGGACCAAGACTTTCTGGCTTACTGAACAAAGTGGAATTATTTCGTAGAGGGTGGAGAATTGTATTTTATCTGAAATTACCCCCTCTGCACAAAATACAAACAATTATACACATACATGTACCTTGTGGAAGTTGTTGCCCTCTATCTTCCTGTGGTCTCTCCCTGTTTCTCACCGTGCCTCCTCCCATTTCCTTGCACCTCTGCGTCTCCGCATATATCCCTATACTCAGAGCCGGCTCCGGTCAGTGACATGGGATGCCCAAATATGAGCATATCCATACATGGGCATCCATGCCACTGACCGGAGCCCACTCTGTTGCGGATATGGAGAGAGACTGGGAGATTTACATCCCCTTATAATTCATATGGTGCATAGTACCGGCACGTATTGTTTTACCGTTACTGTGTACCTTCCTACTTTCACACTGGTACAGTATGTGCTGCAGTGGGACTGAGAGGGATATATTGGTAACACATAGTTATTGTTGGGGGAATTCAATCCATTTTGAAAATAGTAATGCAATGTTTTATACTTTTTTTTTTTTTGCAGTAATGAAGAATGAAAAAGTTCTGTTAAAATTGAATTGGAGGTGAACTGGAATCATCATCAACTCTGCACCAGTGTGAATTGATGTTCTTTAATGTTCTGATAAGGTACATGCAACATCTCTTCCTCAACCCCTACACCACTCTCTGCCTCTTGCCTCTCTCTCTCCACCTCCCTGCTAAGCGTATTAACCCATCTAATGTAATCCACATTCCATGTCTCACTTTACTCTTCACTTCTCACGTGCCCTCTGGAATGTCTGCTCTCTGACTAACAAGGTCTATTTGTACATGACCTCTTCTGCTCTCATCATCCACCACTTCTCATTCCCCTCACCCCTGTCCTACTCGATACCTCAGCTTAATTGAACTCTCTCCTCTGACATCTACCCTTATCTCTAACCTCTCCTCACTTTCTGCTTAAACTAACTATCTTGTTAACTTTTACAATGCTATCATCTCCTCCTCCTCCCTCCTCCCTCCTCCATTATATATTTATATGCCCCTTCTAGGCTCTGACACACTCATCCCTCTAAGGCCATGATTATCATGGGCACATGCTTGGTCATCCACAGTGCGTGCGAGCGATGCAGAGCCGCCTCGGACCTCAGTGCAGGGATTGCTGCATACCCCAGCATCTGTCACCCACAAACAATACACACACTAATACTCCCCACAATACACACTATAATACCTCCTCAATACTAATCTCTCCAATAATATTATAGCTCCAAACACAATATACACAACACCCTTACACAAGATACACAATCTAGTACTCTCCTCTGCACCTCTACACACAATATAATACTCCCACACACACAATATACACACTACCCTCCTACCCCCATAAAATACAACCAATAATACACACACACTTTGTGGATGTTGGGACCAGCTCCCGGCATGCACCAGTGAAAGAGAGAGGCCAGCAGAAGCTCAGAAGAACTCCCTCTCTCCATCCGTGCCTCCCTCCGTTTCCCATCTTCTCCCTGTCTCTCTCCGTCCCTTTCCTTGCATCTCCCTGCGTCTTTACGTATACCCAGTCAGTGACGGCTCTGGTCACGTGATGCCTTAATATGGGCTTATCCATATATGTTCATCCACGTCACTAATGTGATGCCCGCACTGTTGCGGAGCTGGTACTTACGACGCGCACTTATTGTTTTATCAGTACTGCGTACCTGACTCTACCGGCCTACTTTCAACACTAGTACAATAAGTGCTTCACTACGAGTGAGTGGGGAATATTGGCATCACACAGTCACTGTTGAATATGCCATTCAATCCATTTTGAAAATAGTAATGCAATGTGGTTTTGTTTTGTTTGCTTTTTGCAGTAATGAAGAATGGAAAAGTTATATTAAAATTAAATTGGAGGGGGACTAGATTCAGCATTTCATCATGAACTCTGCACTTGTGAGAATTTACCTTCTTGAATGCCCTGACAGGTACACGCAACTTTAAGACTATAATCTGCTGTGCAAGCTTTCGTGCTATACCTCCCCCTCAGGTTTTGATTTAAACATTTGCTCCCTCAAGTCATGTCCTCTAATATTTGAAAGCTCTCTCCTAGCATTTTCTCTCTACCACAGAACGTCATCCCAATGTAACCTCTCTTGTTCTCTCTGCTTGCTGTTTCCTCACTCCTCTGTTAAACTTTTCTAATTTCTCTAACTTCCACACTCCTGCTTTTATCCACATGTTCTCCTCTTTCCTTCCCCTACCTTTGCATGTGTCTACACACTGCACCATTTGTACAGACCTCTATTGCAGCTATTTCTGCACTGCTCAATGAAAAGCACTCATGTACATCCTATTCTCTGCGCCCCCTCTCTCTCTGCGCCCCCTCTCTCTCTGCGCCCCCTCTCTCTCTGCGCCCCCTCTCTCTCTGCGCCCCCTCTCTCTCTGCGCCCCCTCTCTCTCTGCGCCCCCTCTCTCTCTGCGCCCCCTCTCTCTCTGCGCCCCCTCTCTCTCTGCGCCCCCTCTCTCTCTGCGCCCCCTCTCTCTCTGCGCCCCCTCTCTCTCTGCGCCCCCTCTCTCTCTGCGCCCCCTCTCTCTCTGCGCCCCCTCTCTCTCTGCGCCCCCTCTCTCTCTGCGCCCCCTCTCTCTCTGCGCCCCCTCTCTCTCTGCGCCCCCTCTCTCTCTGCGCCCCCTCTCTCTCTGCGCCCCCTCTCTCTCTGCGCCCCCTCTCTCTCTGTGCCCCCTCTCTCTCTGCGCCCCCTCTCTCTCTGCGCCCCCTCTCTCTCTGCGCCCCCTCTCTCTCTGCGCCCCCTCTCTCTCTGCACCCCCTCTCTCTCTGCACCCCCTCTCTCTCTGCACCCCCTCTCTCTCTGCACCCCCTCTCTCTGCACCCTCTCTCTCTGCGCCTATCTGTCTCATTCTCTCTACGTCCCTCTCTCTCTACATAGAGCTATCTCTGTCTCTCTCTACACCTATCTCTGTGTCTCCTTCTATGTTTGCTGATGTGTGGGATATCTCTTATAATCTTGAACCTGCTCATATACACATCGGGTCTCCCTGCCTCTGCCTCCCTGCTAAGAGTGTTAACCTATCTAATGTAATCCACATTCCTTTCCTTACTTTTCTCTTCCCTTCTCCTATGCCCTCTGGAATGTCCGTTCTCTGACTAACAAGGCTCTAGTTGTACATGACCTCTTCTGCTCTCATCATTCACAATCAGTCATTCCCCTCACCCCATCTTACCTGTCCCACTGATTTTCCTCTGCTTAATTAAACTCTCCTCTGACATCTACTCTAACCTCTCTGCTCTCTCTCTCTCTTTCTGCTTAAACTGACAATCTTATTAACTCTTACAATGCTATCCTCTATATGCCCCTTCAAGCTCTGACACACTCGTCCCTCTAACCCACACCCTTGGCTAAATTCCCAAACATGTTCATCACACTTCCACTCACTGTTCTTAATGCCTATGAAGGAAATCTCACACTTGATGTTTGATTTTTCTACAGTAAAAATGTCTCCAGTCCTGTATAAAGCTGCTCTCTGGGGCCAAACCACACTACTTTTTTTTCCACATTCATCAACACACAAATTTAATTTACGCTGTCTTTTTTCCCCTGTATTTGACTCCCTCCACTAACCTTCTTCTCACACTTGCCATCCTTCCTTCACTTCTCCTCAAGCATTTGACTACTTCAGAGGCAAGGTGGATGCCACCCACAAGGAGATTCCTTCTGTCCCTTCCCCCTTCTCTCCTTCTACCTAATTCTCCTTCTGCATTTGACTCCTTTTCTTCTCTTACAGAGCTGGAAGCTAATCATCTTCTCTTCTCCCTCTACCACATGCCCTCTAGATCGTATCCCCTCACACCTTACTGCATCTCTTAGTCCCCACTCTCACCCACATCTTCAAGTCCTCCCTATTCTCTGGCTCTTTACCCTCTTACTTTAAGCCTGTAGTGGTCACCCTTTTCTCAGAAACAACCTACACCCTATGTGCCTTACTAACTACCGCCCTATATCCCTCCTGCTGTTTGTCTCCTAATTGCTAGAATGTCAACATTCTTAAATCACATGCCCTCCTGGATCCTTTACAACCTGCCTTTCGTACAGCTCGTTCTACAGACTGTGCTTAAAGCAAATTCCCAAGGTCACTTTTCCCTACTAATCCTACTTGATCTATCTGCTGCGTTTGATGCTCTCAATCACTCTCCTCCTTCATATTCTAAACTCTCTCTTGGTATCCGTAACACAGTTCTATCCTGGTTTTCATCATAACTTTCCTGTCACACATTCTCCATCTCTGTTGCTAACATGTCTTCGTCTTCTATTGATCTGTCTGTGGGTATACATCAGGGCTCTGTTCTGAGATCTCTCTTTCTCTCTACATACTATCATTTGGTGACCTCATCAACTCTTTGTGACAATCCTATAAATAACAAATACAAATATCAGGTCATGGGAATAAGTGATTTGGACATAAAAGTAACATTTCGGAAGTGTGGACAACTAATACATCTTGTAGATTGCCTTTACAGTGTGATGTCATTGATTCAGTAGATTGTGTGCAGACCAGAACTGCAGTACAGTGTCACTCACATGGATGACTTGCGTGGTAGAAGCTCAAGAACAAGGATGTCAAACTCCAGTCCTCGAGGGCAGCAAACAGGCCAGGTTTTCAGGATATCCCTACTGAAAACCTGGCCTGTTTGGGACCCTCGAGGACTGGAGTTTGACATGCATGCTCTAGAAGGAGCACAGCTGTGGGTGGGAGGTGGATTTGCTTTGCATCAAATGGTTTGGAGCAAGGTTTATTGTATGTATTATCATAATAACAATGCAATGCTTAACTTTTATTTCAGGAGGGATGACTGCAGAACAGAAGTGAATATTGAAGCCACGTGTTCCTTTTCTTGCAAAAGAGAAAATTTGAAGGACAGTTGAAGAGAAGGAAAATTACTACACAGAGACAGATAAGCAATGTGTATATTTCTCATTTACCATTTAGTATTTGTCGTTTTATTGACTCCACACAATCCGGCTGCTACGGGTTTCACATTGAATATTTTCATCTCTACTCTACCCCTTCCTGTGATCTGAACCATGCAAGTTTTCGTTGATTCAATACATCATGAGTAGAGGGTGGCTACAGTATGAAGTAAAGACCCAAGGACCACATCTACTACCATTCATAACAAGAACATGTGCAGTAGCGCACAGCTGCAGTTCTATGTGATTGTTATGAAAGGTTGAGGTGGTTCAATTCTATGAATCTGGAGTGGGATGGATCCTGTTTGCATCATATGGTTTCATCTAGGCCAGTAGATTATATAACTCTCAGTACAGGTTACACATGGCATCAGTATTAGTGATTTAAAGAGGAGGAAAGCTTCAATGTGGAGAACAAAGCCAAGTAATGTTGAAGTTACTCCTTTTACCATTTACTTGGTCAGTCTGTACTGTCTACTCTCCACACAGCTGCTAAGGATCTTCCATTTTAAATACTTTCACCTCCTATTCTGCACTGCTTTGCTGCCCATTATTCAGAGATGCGTTCCAGTCATGTTTAGCACTCTGAATCTCTCTGCAGTCATTGGTTCAGCACATCATGGGTAGAGCATGGCTACAGATACAGCAAGCTATTATTATTTTACCGGCTGATCACCCATAATATTGCATTAAAACATAGAATATCACTTAATTTCCAAAAGATTCAGTGATGCTGATAATGCAGAATCTCACAACATTTCCCATCATAATGCCATAATGCACAAGTGGGAGAAATAATCCTTGCTATATCTGTACATTGTGTGACGTATTACCTCAATGACCAATGAGAGCAAGTACATCTTCTGTATAGAGCGGCTGTGTTATGATGCAGTTATTGATCATCATTGACATAATCACAAGAATCTTATGCAAAGGGAAATTGTCCGCAGCGAAGTGAGATTTCAGCCCCCAAACGTCTGTAATATTAATGCAATGTCTTACTTTTGTTGCAGTGAACACTGAAGAGACGGATCTACTACAACACTGTACAGGATGAGCATACGCTACAAGCAGCAAAATGATCTTGCAGTTGACAGTATGTTGTTCTGGTAATGTGCACAATTATTATTTATGGGCTACACACCACAGTGCTGGACATATTCTGTTAACTTCAACTCTACTCCTAACATGGAGATGTCTTCCTGGTGTTACTGATTCAGTACATCATATGCACAGTGTGGTTATGATATGATGGATTGATTTAATGAACCCACCAACCAATGATGACATCTGCATCATCTTCTGTAAAGTGCAGCTACAGCATGATATTATCAGCATTTGGTGCGGTATAATCAGAGGTATCTATGTGCTTTTGTGCCTGTTTTAAGTCCTCCAGCTTAACGCCCCTACACCTCCCACTACACAGGCATACTTACTTATGCATACACTGACATCTGGCATACCTACACACACCCCAGGGCCACTTCCTTCCCCTGATGTCAGGGAGAGGATGGGCATGCAGAGTGCAGTAAGTCTCCACGTTACTCTGGCCAACAGTCTTGGCCTACCTCCTGCATCTGTCACCCACAACATCTGTTCCCTCCTTGTAAAGTGCTGAACTATCTCACCTGGGTCAGTGCTATAGCTGATCACAGTGCCCGATCAGGATGTCACTGTGACAGGCAGCAGTGCAGATTGACCGGTCAATCAATGCAGTGCCGCAACATATGCACTAAATGAGATTTCCGTGCCCCCAGTCAGGTTACTCCCTGGGCAGTGACCCTGCTCACACCCTCCCCTAGTTCCACCTCTGATCACAATTATCTCTCTTGGAGAGTGTAGCAAATTGGAGTTGGGGGAATCTCACCTCTGCCATGCATGGTCACAATCTGGGCACAGGACCCAAATAGTGGGCAATGTGGCACTTCTTACAGTAGAGAATAAGTAACTTTATTCTTTACTTGTGTATTAAGGACCTTATTTGCATTAAATTCAGTCCACATGGGACCAAGACTTTCTGGCTTACTGAACAAAGTGGAATTGTTTCGTAGAGGGTGGAGAATTGTATTTTATCTGAAATTACCCCCTCTGCACAAAATACAAACAATTATACCCATACAAGTACCTTGTGGAAGTTGTTGCCCTCTATCTTCCTGTGGTCTCTCCCTGTTTCTCACCGTGCCTCCTCCCATTTCCTTGCACCTCTGCGTCTCCGCATATATCCCTATACTCAGAGCCGGCTCCGGTCAGTGACATGGGATGCCCAAATATGAGCATACCCATATATGGGCATCCATGCCACTGACCGGAGCCCGCTCTGTTGCGGATATGGAGAGAGACTGGGAGATTTACATCCCCTTATAATTCATATGGTGCATAGTACCGGCACGTATTGTTTTACCGGTACTGTGTACCTTCCTACTTTCACACTGGTACAGTATATGCTGCAGTGGGACTGAGAGGGATATATTGGTAACACATAGTCATTGTTGGGGGAATTCAATCCATTTTGTAAATAGTAATGAAATGTTTTTTACTTTTCTTTTTTTTCAGTAATGAAGAATGAAACATTTCTGTTAAAATTGAATTGGAGGTGAACTGGATTCATCATCAACTCTGCACCAGTGTGAATTGATGTTCTTTAATGTTCTGATAAGGTACATGCAACATCTCTTCCTCAACCCCTGCACCACTCTCTGCCTCTTGCCTCTCTCTCTCCACCTCCCTGCTAAGCGTATTAACCCATCTAATGTAATCCACATTCCATGTCTCACTTTACTCTTCACTTCTCACGTGCCCTCTGGAATGACTGCTCTCTGACTAACAAGGTCTATTTGTACATGACCTCTTCTGCTCTCATCCACCACCTCTCATTCCCCTCACCCCTGTCCTACTCGATACCTCCGCTTAATTGAACTCTCTCCTCTGACATCTACCCTTATCTCTAACCTCTCCTCACTTTCTGCTTAAACTAACTATCTTGTTAACTTTTACAATGCTATCATCTCCTCCTCCCTCCTCCTCCTTCCTCCTCCCTCCTCCATTATATATATACCCCTTCTAGGCTCTGACACACTCATCCCTCTAAGGCCATGATTATCATGGGCACATGCTTGGTCGTCCACAGTGCGTGCGAGCGATGCAGAGCCGCCTCGGACCTCAGTGCAGGGATTGCTGCATACCCCCAGCATCTGTCACCCACAAACAATACACACACCAATACTCCCCACAATACACACTATAATACCTCCTCAATACTAATCTCCCCAATAATATTATAGCTCCAAACACAATATACACAACACCCTTACACAAGATACACAATCTAGTACTCTCCTCTGCACCTCTACACACAATATAATACTCCCACACACACAATGTACACACTACCCTCCTACCCCCATAAAATACAACCAATAATACACACACACTTTGTGGATGTTGGGACCAGCTCCCGGCATGCACCAGTGAAAGAGAGAGGCCCGCAGAAGCTCGGAAGAACTCCCTCCATCCGTGCCTTCCTCCGTTTCACATCTTCTCCCTGTCTCTCTCCCTCCCTTTCCTTGCATCTCCCTGCGTCTTTACGTATACCCAGTCAGTGACGGCTCTGGTCACGTGATGCCTTAATATGGGCTTATCCATATATGTTCATCCACGTCACTAATGTGATGCCCGCACTGTTGCGGAGCTGGTACTTACGACGGGCACTTATTGTTTTATCAGTACTGCGTACCTGACTCTACCGGCCTACTTTCAACACTAGTACAATATGTGCTTCACTACGAGTGAGTGGGGAATATTGGCATCACACAGTCACTGTTGAATATGCCATTCAATCCATTTTGAAAATAGTAATGCAATGTGGTTTTGTTTTGTTTGCTTTTTGCAGTAATGAAGAATGGAAAAGTTATATTAAAATTAAATTGGAGGGGGACTAGATTCAGCATTTCATCATGAACTCTGCACTTGTGAGAATTTAACTTCTTGAATACCCTGACAGGTACACGCAACATTAAGACTATAATCTGCTGTGCAAGCTTTCGTGCTATACCTCCCCCTCAGGTTTTGATTTATACATTTGCTCCCTCAATTCATGTCCTCTAATATTTGAAAGCTCTCTCCTAGCATTTTCTCTTTACCACAGAACGTCATCCCAATGTAACCTCTCTCTTGTTCTTTCTGCTTGCTGTTTCCTCACTCCTCTGTTAAACTTTTCTAATTTCTCTAACTTCCACACTCCTGCTTTTATCCACATGTTCTCCTCTTTCCTTCCCCTACCTTTGCATGTGTCTACACACTGCACCATTTGTACAGACCTCTATTGCAGCTATTTCTGCACTGCTCAATGAAAAGCACTCTTTAATATCCTATTCTCTGTGCCCCCTCTCTCTGCGCCCCCTCTTTTGGCGCCTCCTCTCTCTGCGCCCCCTCTCTCTGCGCCTATCTGTCTCATTCTCTCTACGTCCCTCTCTCTCTACATAGAGCTATCTCTGTCTCTCTCTACACCTATCTCTGTGTCTCCTTCTATGTTTGCTGATGTGTGGGATATCTCTTATAATCTTGAACCTGCTCATATACACATCGGGCCTCCCTGCCTCTGCCTCCCTGCTAAGAGTGTTAACCTATCTAATGTAATCCACATTCCTTTCCTTACTTTTCTCTTCCCTTCTCCTATGCCATCTGGAATGTCCGTTCTCTGACTAACAAGGCTCTAGTTGTACATGACCTCTTCTGCTCTCATCATTCACAATCAGTCATTCCCCTCACCCCATCTTACCTGTCCCACTGATTTGCCTCTGCTTAATTAAACTCTCCTCTGACATCTACTCTAACCTCTCTGCTCTCTCTCTCTTTCCGCTTAAACTAACAATCTTATTAACTCTTACAATGCTATCCTCCTATCTATATGCCCCCTCTAGGCTCTGACACACTTGTCCCTCTAGCCCACACCCTTGGCTAAATTCCCAAACATGTTCATCACACTTCCACTCGCTGTTCTTAATGCCTATGAAGGAAATCACACAATTGATATTTGATTTTTCTACAGTAAAAATGTCTCCAGTCCTGTATAAAGCTGCTCTCTGGGGCCAAACCACACTACTTTTTTTTCACATTCATCAACACTCAAATTTAATTTACGCTGTCTTTTTTTCCCTGTATTTGACTCCCTCCACTAACCTTCTCCTCACACTTGCCATCCTTCCTTCACTTCTCCTCAAGCATTTGACTACTTCAGAGGCAAGGTGGATGCCACCCACAAGGAGATTCCTTCTGTCCCTTCCCCCTTCTCTCCTTCTACCTAATTCTCCTTCTGCATTTGACTCCTTTTCTTCTCTTACAGAGCTGGAAGCTAATCATCTTCTCTTCTCCCTCTACCACATGCCCTCTAGATCGTATCCCCTCACACCTTACTGCATCTCTTAGTCCCCACTCTCACCCACATCTTCAATTCCTCCCTATTCTCTGGCTCTTTACCCTCTTACTTTAAGCCTGTAGTGGTCACCCTTTTCTCAGAAACAACCTACACCCTATGTGCCTTACTAACTACCGCCCTGTATCCCTCCTGCTGTTTGTCTCCTAATTGCTAGAATGTCAACATTCTTAAATCACATTCCCTCCTGGATCCTTTACAACCTGCCTTTCGTACAGCTCGTTCTACAGACTGTGCTTAAAGCAAATTCCCAAGGTCACTTTTCCCTACTAATGCTACTTGATCTATCTGCTGCGTTTTGATGCTCTCAATCACTCTCCTCCTTCATATTCTAAACTCTCTCTTGGTATCCGTAACACAGTTCTATCCTGGTTTTCATCATAACTTTCCTGTCACACATTCTCCATCTCTGTTGCTAACATGTCTTCGTCTTCTATTGCTCTGTCTGTGGGTATACATCAGGGCTCTGTTCTGAGATCTCTCTTTCTCTCTACATACTATCATTTGGTGACCTCATCAACTCTTTGTGACAATCCTATAAATAACAAATACAAATATCAGGTCATGGGAATAAGTGATTTGGACATAAAAGTAACATTTCGGAAGTGTGGACAACTAATACATCTTGTAGATTGCCTTTACAGTGTGATGTCATTGATTCAGTAGATTGTGTGCAGACCAGGACTGCAGTACAGTGTCACTCACATGGATGACTTGCGTGGTAGAAGCTCAAGAACAAGGATGTCAAACTCCAGTCCTCGAGGGCAGCAAACAGGCCAGGTTTTCAGGATATCCCTACTGAAAACCTGGCCTGTTTGGGACCCTCGAGGACTGGAGTTTGACATGCATGCTCTAGACGGAGCACAGCTGTGGGTGGGAGGTGGATTTGCTTTGCATCAAATGGTTTGGAGCAAGGTTTATTGTATGTATTATCATAATAACAATGCAATGCTTAACTTTTATTTCAGGAGGGATGACTGCAGAACAGAAGTGAATATTGAAGCCATGTGTTCCTTTTCTTGCAAAAGAGAAAATTTGAAGGACAGTTGAACAGAATGAAAATTACTACACAGAGACAGATAAGCAATGTGTATATTTCTCATTTACCATTTAGTATTTGTCGTTTTATTGACTCCACACAATCCGGCTGCTACGGGTTTCACATTGAACATTTTCATCTCTACTCTACCCCTTCCTGTGATCTGAACCATGCAAGTTTTCATTGATTCAATACATCATGAGTAGAGTGTGGCTACAGTATGAAGTAAAGACCCAAGGACCACATCTACTACCATTCATAACAAGAACATGTGCAGTAGCGCACAGCTGCAGTTCTATGTGATTGTTATGAAAGGTTGAGGTGGTTCAATTCTATGAATCTGGAGTGGGATGGATCCTGTTTGCATCACATGGTTTCATCTAGGCCAGTAGATTATATAACTCTCAGTACAGGTTACACATGGCATCAGTATTAGTGATGTAAAGAGGAGGAAAGCTTCAATGTGGAGAACAAAGCCAAGTAATGTTGAAGTTACTCCTTTTACCATTTACTTGGTCAGTCTGTACTGTCTACTCCCCACACAGCTGCTAAGGGTCTTCCATTTTAAATACTTTCACCTCCTATTCTGCACTGCTTTGCTGCCCATTATTTAGAGATGCGTTCCAGTCATGTTTACCACTCTGAATCTCTCTGCAGTCATTGATTCAGCACATCATGGGTAGAGCATGGCTACAGATACAGAAAGCTTTTATTATTTTACCGGCTGATCATCCATAATATTGCATTAAAACATAGAATATCACTTAATTTCCAAAAGATTCAGTGATGCTGATAATGCAGAATCTCACAACATTTCCCATCATAATGCCATAATGCACCAGAGGAAGAAATAATCCTTGCTATATCTGTACATTGTGTGACGTATTACCTCCATGACCATTGATAGCAAGTACATCTTCTGTATAGAGCGGCTGTGTTATGATGCAGTTATTGATCATCATTGACATAATCACAAGAATCTTATGCAAAGGGAAATTGTCCGCAGCGAAGTGAGATGTGTGCCTGTTTTAAGTCCTCCAGCTTAACGCCCCTACACCTCCCACTACACAGACATACTTACTTATGCATACACTGACATCTGGCATACCTACACACACCCCAGGGCCACTTCCTTCCCCTGATGTCAGGGAGAGGATGGGCATGCAGAGTGCAGTAAGTCTCCACGTTACTCTGGCCAACAGTCTTGGCCTACCCCCAGCATCTGTCACCCACAACATCTGTTCCCTCCTTGTAAAGTGCTGAACTATCTCACCTGGGTCAGTGCTATAGCTGATCACAGTGCCCGATCATGATGTCACTGTGACAGGCAGCAGTGCAGATTGACCGGTCAATCAATGCAGTGCCGCACCATATGCACTAAATGAGATTTCCGTGCCCCCTGTCAGGTTACTCCCTGGGCAGTGACCCTGCTCACCCCCTCCCCTAGTTCCACCTCTGACCACAATTATCTCTCTTGGAGAGTGTAGCAAATTGGTGATGGTGGAATCTCACCTCTGCCATGCATGGTCACAATCTGGGCACAGGACCCAAATAGTGGGCAATGTGGCACTTCTTACAGTAGAGAATAAGTAACTATATTCTTTACTTGTGTATTAAGGACCTTATTTGCATTAAAATTCAGTCCCCATGGGACCAAGACTTTCTGGCTTACTGAACAAAGTGGAATTATTTCGTAGAGGGTGGAGAATTGTATTTTATCTGAAATTACCCCCTCTGCACAAAATACAAACAATTATACACATACATGTACCTTGTGGAAGTTGTTGCCCTCTATCTTCCTGTGGTCTCTCCCTGTTTCTCACCGTGCCTCCTCCCATTTCCTTGCACCTCTGCGTCTCCGCATATATCCCTATACTCAGAGCCGGCTCCGGTCAGTGACATGGGATGCCCAAATATGAGCATATCCATACATGGGCATCCATGCCACTGACCGGAGCCCACTCTGTTGCGGATATGGAGAGAGACTGGGAGATTTACATCCCCTTATAATTCATATGGTGCATAGTACCGGCACGTATTGTTTTACCGTTACTGTGTACCTTCCTACTTTCACACTGGTACAGTATGTGCTGCAGTGGGACTGAGAGGGATATATTGGTAACACATAGTTATTGTTGGGGGAATTCAATCCATTTTGAAAATAGTAATGCAATGTTTTATACTTTTTTTTTTTTTGCAGTAATGAAGAATGAAAAAGTTCTGTTAAAATTGAATTGGAGGTGAACTGGAATCATCATCAACTCTGCACCAGTGTGAATTGATGTTCTTTAATGTTCTGATAAGGTACATGCAACATCTCTTCCTCAACCCCTACACCACTCTCTGCCTCTTGCCTCTCTCTCTCCACCTCCCTGCTAAGCGTATTAACCCATCTAATGTAATCCACATTCCATGTCTCACTTTACTCTTCACTTCTCACGTGCCCTCTGGAATGTCTGCTCTCTGACTAACAAGGTCTATTTGTACATGACCTCTTCTGCTCTCATCATCCACCACTTCTCATTCCCCTCACCCCTGTCCTACTCGATACCTCAGCTTAATTGAACTCTCTCCTCTGACATCTACCCTTATCTCTAACCTCTCCTCACTTTCTGCTTAAACTAACTATCTTGTTAACTTTTACAATGCTATCATCTCCTCCTCCTCCCTCCTCCCTCCTCCATTATATATTTATATGCCCCTTCTAGGCTCTGACACACTCATCCCTCTAAGGCCATGATTATCATGGGCACATGCTTGGTCATCCACAGTGCGTGCGAGCGATGCAGAGCCGCCTCGGACCTCAGTGCAGGGATTGCTGCATACCCCAGCATCTGTCACCCACAAACAATACACACACTAATACTCCCCACAATACACACTATAATACCTCCTCAATACTAATCTCTCCAATAATATTATAGCTCCAAACACAATATACACAACACCCTTACACAAGATACACAATCTAGTACTCTCCTCTGCACCTCTACACACAATATAATACTCCCACACACACAATATACACACTACCCTCCTACCCCCATAAAATACAACCAATAATACACACACACTTTGTGGATGTTGGGACCAGCTCCCGGCATGCACCAGTGAAAGAGAGAGGCCAGCAGAAGCTCAGAAGAACTCCCTCTCTCCATCCGTGCCTCCCTCCGTTTCCCATCTTCTCCCTGTCTCTCTCCGTCCCTTTCCTTGCATCTCCCTGCGTCTTTACGTATACCCAGTCAGTGACGGCTCTGGTCACGTGATGCCTTAATATGGGCTTATCCATATATGTTCATCCACGTCACTAATGTGATGCCCGCACTGTTGCGGAGCTGGTACTTACGACGCGCACTTATTGTTTTATCAGTACTGCGTACCTGACTCTACCGGCCTACTTTCAACACTAGTACAATAAGTGCTTCACTACGAGTGAGTGGGGAATATTGGCATCACACAGTCACTGTTGAATATGCCATTCAATCCATTTTGAAAATAGTAATGCAATGTGGTTTTGTTTTGTTTGCTTTTTGCAGTAATGAAGAATGGAAAAGTTATATTAAAATTAAATTGGAGGGGGACTAGATTCAGCATTTCATCATGAACTCTGCACTTGTGAGAATTTACCTTCTTGAATGCCCTGACAGGTACACGCAACTTTAAGACTATAATCTGCTGTGCAAGCTTTCGTGCTATACCTCCCCCTCAGGTTTTGATTTAAACATTTGCTCCCTCAAGTCATGTCCTCTAATATTTGAAAGCTCTCTCCTAGCATTTTCTCTCTACCACAGAACGTCATCCCAATGTAACCTCTCTTGTTCTCTCTGCTTGCTGTTTCCTCACTCCTCTGTTAAACTTTTCTAATTTCTCTAACTTCCACACTCCTGCTTTTATCCACATGTTCTCCTCTTTCCTTCCCCTACCTTTGCATGTGTCTACACACTGCACCATTTGTACAGACCTCTATTGCAGCTATTTCTGCACTGCTCAATGAAAAGCACTCATGTACATCCTATTCTCTGCGCCCCCTCTCTCTCTGCGCCCCCTCTCTCTCTGCGCCCCCTCTCTCTCTGCGCCCCCTCTCTCTCTGCGCCCCCTCTCTCTCTGCGCCCCCTCTCTCTCTGCGCCCCCTCTCTCTCTGCGCCCCCTCTCTCTCTGCGCCCCCTCTCTCTCTGCGCCCCCTCTCTCTCTGCGCCCCCTCTCTCTCTGCGCCCCCTCTCTCTCTGCGCCCCCTCTCTCTCTGCGCCCCCTCTCTCTCTGCGCCCCCTCTCTCTCTGCGCCCCCTCTCTCTCTGCGCCCCCTCTCTCTCTGCGCCCCCTCTCTCTCTGCGCCCCCTCTCTCTCTGCGCCCCCTCTCTCTCTGCACCCCCTCTCTCTCTGCACCCCCTCTCTCTGCACCCCCTCTCTCTGCGCCTATCTGTCTCATTCTCTCTACGTCCCTCTCTCTCTACATAGAGCTATCTCTGTCTCTCTCTACACCTATCTCTGTGTCTCCTTCTATGTTTGCTGATGTGTGGGATATCTCTTATAATCTTGAACCTGCTCATATACACATCGGGTCTCCCTGCCTCTGCCTCCCTGCTAAGAGTGTTAACCTATCTAATGTAATCCACATTCCTTTCCTTACTTTTCTCTTCCCTTCTCCTATGCCATCTGGAATGTCCGTTCTCTGACTAACAAGGCTCTAGTTGTACATGACCTCTTCTGCTCTCATCATTCACAATCAGTCATTCCCCTCACCCCATCTTACCTGTCCCACTGATTTTCCTCTGCTTAATTAAACTCTCCTCTGACATCTACTCTAACCTCTCTGCTCTCTCTCTCTCTTTCTGCTTAAACTGACAATCTTATTAACTCTTACAATGCTATCCTCTATATGCCCCTTCAAGCTCTGACACACTCGTCCCTCTAACCCACACCCTTGGCTAAATTCCCAAACATGTTCATCACACTTCCACTCACTGTTCTTAATGCCTATGAAGGAAATCTCACACTTGATGTTTGATTTTTCTACAGTAAAAATGTCTCCAGTCCTGTATAAAGCTGCTCTCTGGGGCCAAACCACACTACTTTTTTTTCCACATTCATCAACACACAAATTTAATTTACGCTGTCTTTTTTCCCCTGTATTTGACTCCCTCCACTAACCTTCTTCTCACACTTGCCATCCTTCCTTCACTTCTCCTCAAGCATTTGACTACTTCAGAGGCAAGGTGGATGCCACCCACAAGGAGATTCCTTCTGTCCCTTCCCCCTTCTCTCCTTCTACCTAATTCTCCTTCTGCATTTGACTCCTTTTCTTCTCTTACAGAGCTGGAAGCTAATCATCTTCTCTTCTCCCTCTACCACATGCCCTCTAGATCGTATCCCCTCACACCTTACTGCATCTCTTAGTCCCCACTCTCACCCACATCTTCAAGTCCTCCCTATTCTCTGGCTCTTTACCCTCTTACTTTAAGCCTGTAGTGGTCACCCTTTTCTCAGAAACAACCTACACCCTATGTGCCTTACTAACTACCGCCCTATATCCCTCCTGCTGTTTGTCTCCTAATTGCTAGAATGTCAACATTCTTAAATCACATGCCCTCCTGGATCCTTTACAACCTGCCTTTCGTACAGCTCGTTCTACAGACTGTGCTTAAAGCAAATTCCCAAGGTCACTTTTCCCTACTAATCCTACTTGATCTATCTGCTGCGTTTGATGCTCTCAATCACTCTCCTCCTTCATATTCTAAACTCTCTCTTGGTATCCGTAACACAGTTCTATCCTGGTTTTCATCATAACTTTCCTGTCACACATTCTCCATCTCTGTTGCTAACATGTCTTCGTCTTCTATTGATCTGTCTGTGGGTATACATCAGGGCTCTGTTCTGAGATCTCTCTTTCTCTCTACATACTATCATTTGGTGACCTCATCAACTCTTTGTGACAATCCTATAAATAACAAATACAAATATCAGGTCATGGGAATAAGTGATTTGGACATAAAAGTAACATTTCGGAAGTGTGGACAACTAATACATCTTGTAGATTGCCTTTACAGTGTGATGTCATTGATTCAGTAGATTGTGTGCAGACCAGAACTGCAGTACAGTGTCACTCACATGGATGACTTGCGTGGTAGAAGCTCAAGAACAAGGATGTCAAACTCCAGTCCTCGAGGGCAGCAAACAGGCCAGGTTTTCAGGATATCCCTACTGAAAACCTGGCCTGTTTGGGACCCTCGAGGACTGGAGTTTGACATGCATGCTCTAGAAGGAGCACAGCTGTGGGTGGGAGGTGGATTTGCTTTGCATCAAATGGTTTGGAGCAAGGTTTATTGTATGTATTATCATAATAACAATGCAATGCTTAACTTTTATTTCAGGAGGGATGACTGCAGAACAGAAGTGAATATTGAAGCCACGTGTTCCTTTTCTTGCAAAAGAGAAAATTTGAAGGACAGTTGAAGAGAAGGAAAATTACTACACAGAGACAGATAAGCAATGTGTATATTTCTCATTTACCATTTAGTATTTGTCGTTTTATTGACTCCACACAATCCGGCTGCTACGGGTTTCACATTGAATATTTTCATCTCTACTCTACCCCTTCCTGTGATCTGAACCATGCAAGTTTTCGTTGATTCAATACATCATGAGTAGAGGGTGGCTACAGTATGAAGTAAAGACCCAAGGACCACATCTACTACCATTCATAACAAGAACATGTGCAGTAGCGCACAGCTGCAGTTCTATGTGATTGTTATGAAAGGTTGAGGTGGTTCAATTCTATGAATCTGGAGTGGGATGGATCCTGTTTGCATCATATGGTTTCATCTAGGCCAGTAGATTATATAACTCTCAGTACAGGTTACACATGGCATCAGTATTAGTGATTTAAAGAGGAGGAAAGCTTCAATGTGGAGAACAAAGCCAAGTAATGTTGAAGTTACTCCTTTTACCATTTACTTGGTCAGTCTGTACTGTCTACTCTCCACACAGCTGCTAAGGATCTTCCATTTTAAATAATTTCACCTCCTATTCTGCACTGCTTTGCTGCCCATTATTCAGAGATGCGTTCCAGTCATGTTTAGCACTCTGAATCTCTCTGCAGTCATTGGTTCAGCACATCATGGGTAGAGCATGGCTACAGATACAGCAAGCTATTATTATTTTACCGGCTGATCACCCATAATATTGCATTAAAACATAGAATATCACTTAATTTCCAAAAGATTCAGTGATGCTGATAATGCAGAATCTCACAACATTTCCCATCATAATGCCATAATGCACAAGTGGGAGAAATAATCCTTGCTATATCTGTACATTGTGTGACGTATTACCTCAATGACCAATGAGAGCAAGTACATCTTCTGTATAGAGCGGCTGTGTTATGATGCAGTTATTGATCATCATTGACATAATCACAAGAATCTTATGCAAAGGGAAATTGTCCGCAGCGAAGTGAGATTTCAGCCCCCAAACGTCTGTAATATTAATGCAATGTCTTACTTTTGTTGCAGTGAACACTGAAGAGACGGATCTACTACAACACTGTACAGGATGAGCATACGCTACAAGCAGCAAAATGATCTTGCAGTTGACAGTATGTTGTTCTGGTAATGTGCACAATTATTATTTATGGGCTACACACCACAGTGCTGGACATATTCTGTTAACTTCAACTCTACTCCTAACATGGAGATGTCTTCCTGGTGTTACTGATTCAGTACATCATATGCACAGTGTGGTTATGATATGATGGATTGATTTAATGAACCCACCAACCAATGATGACATCTGCATCATCTTCTGTAAAGTGCAGCTACAGCATGATATTATCAGCATTTGGTGCGGTATAATCAGAGGTATCTATGTGCTTTTGTGCCTGTTTTAAGTCCTCCAGCTTAACGCCCCTACACCTCCCACTACACAGGCATACTTACTTATGCATACACTGACATCTGGCATACCTACACACACCCCAGGGCCACTTCCTTCCCCTGATGTCAGGGAGAGGATGGGCATGCAGAGTGCAGTAAGTCTCCACGTTACTCTGGCCAACAGTCTTGGCCTACCTCCTGCATCTGTCACCCACAACATCTGTTCCCTCCTTGTAAAGTGCTGAACTATCTCACCTGGGTCAGTGCTATAGCTGATCACAGTGCCCGATCAGGATGTCACTGTGACAGGCAGCAGTGCAGATTGACCGGTCAATCAATGCAGTGCCGCAACATATGCACTAAATGAGATTTCCGTGCCCCCAGTCAGGTTACTCCCTGGGCAGTGACCCTGCTCACACCCTCCCCTAGTTCCACCTCTGATCACAATTATCTCTCTTGGAGAGTGTAGCAAATTGGAGTTGGGGGAATCTCACCTCTGCCATGCATGGTCACAATCTGGGCACAGGACCCAAATAGTGGGCAATGTGGCACTTCTTACAGTAGAGAATAAGTAACTTTATTCTTTACTTGTGTATTAAGGACCTTATTTGCATTAAATTCAGTCCACATGGGACCAAGACTTTCTGGCTTACTGAACAAAGTGGAATTGTTTCGTAGAGGGTGGAGAATTGTATTTTATCTGAAATTACCCCCTCTGCACAAAATACAAACAATTATACCCATACAAGTACCTTGTGGAAGTTGTTGCCCTCTATCTTCCTGTGGTCTCTCCCTGTTTCTCACCGTGCCTCCTCCCATTTCCTTGCACCTCTGCGTCTCCGCATATATCCCTATACTCAGAGCCGGCTCCGGTCAGTGACATGGGATGCCCAAATATGAGCATACCCATATATGGGCATCCATGCCACTGACCGGAGCCCGCTCTGTTGCGGATATGGAGAGAGACTGGGAGATTTACATCCCCTTATAATTCATATGGTGCATAGTACCGGCACGTATTGTTTTACCGGTACTGTGTACCTTCCTACTTTCACACTGGTACAGTATATGCTGCAGTGGGACTGAGAGGGATATATTGGTAACACATAGTCATTGTTGGGGGAATTCAATCCATTTTGTAAATAGTAATGAAATGTTTTTTACTTTTCTTTTTTTTCAGTAATGAAGAATGAAACATTTCTGTTAAAATTGAATTGGAGGTGAACTGGATTCATCATCAACTCTGCACCAGTGTGAATTGATGTTCTTTAATGTTCTGATAAGGTACATGCAACATCTCTTCCTCAACCCCTGCACCACTCTCTGCCTCTTGCCTCTCTCTCTCCACCTCCCTGCTAAGCGTATTAACCCATCTAATGTAATCCACATTCCATGTCTCACTTTACTCTTCACTTCTCACGTGCCCTCTGGAATGACTGCTCTCTGACTAACAAGGTCTATTTGTACATGACCTCTTCTGCTCTCATCCACCACCTCTCATTCCCCTCACCCCTGTCCTACTCGATACCTCAGCTTAATTGAACTCTCTCCTCTGACATCTACCCTTATCTCTAACCTCTCCTCACTTTCTGCTTAAACTAACTATCTTGTTAACTTTTACAATGCTATCATCTCCTCCTCCCTCCTCCTCCTTCCTCCTCCCTCCTCCATTATATATATACCCCTTCTAGGCTCTGACACACTCATCCCTCTAAGGCCATGATTATCATGGGCACATGCTTGGTCGTCCACAGTGCGTGCGAGCGATGCAGAGCCGCCTCGGACCTCAGTGCAGGGATTGCTGCATACCCCCAGCATCTGTCACCCACAAACAATACACACACCAATACTCCCCACAATACACACTATAATACCTCCTCAATACTAATCTCCCCAATAATATTATAGCTCCAAACACAATATACACAACACCCTTACACAAGATACACAATCTAGTACTCTCCTCTGCACCTCTACACACAATATAATACTCCCACACACACAATGTACACACTACCCTCCTACCCCCATAAAATACAACCAATAATACACACACACTTTGTGGATGTTGGGACCAGCTCCCGGCATGCACCAGTGAAAGAGAGAGGCCCGCAGAAGCTCGGAAGAACTCCCTCCATCCGTGCCTTCCTCCGTTTCACATCTTCTCCCTGTCTCTCTCCCTCCCTTTCCTTGCATCTCCCTGCGTCTTTACGTATACCCAGTCAGTGACGGCTCTGGTCACGTGATGCCTTAATATGGGCTTATCCATATATGTTCATCCACGTCACTAATGTGATGCCCGCACTGTTGCGGAGCTGGTACTTACGACGGGCACTTATTGTTTTATCAGTACTGCGTACCTGACTCTACCGGCCTACTTTCAACACTAGTACAATATGTGCTTCACTACGAGTGAGTGGGGAATATTGGCATCACACAGTCACTGTTGAATATGCCATTCAATCCATTTTGAAAATAGTAATGCAATGTGGTTTTGTTTTGTTTGCTTTTTGCAGTAATGAAGAATGGAAAAGTTATATTAAAATTAAATTGGAGGGGGACTAGATTCAGCATTTCATCATGAACTCTGCACTTGTGAGAATTTAACTTCTTGAATACCCTGACAGGTACACGCAACATTAAGACTATAATCTGCTGTGCAAGCTTTCGTGCTATACCTCCCCCTCAGGTTTTGATTTATACATTTGCTCCCTCAATTCATGTCCTCTAATATTTGAAAGCTCTCTCCTAGCATTTTCTCTTTACCACAGAACGTCATCCCAATGTAACCTCTCTCTTGTTCTTTCTGCTTGCTGTTTCCTCACTCCTCTGTTAAACTTTTCTAATTTCTCTAACTTCCACACTCCTGCTTTTATCCACATGTTCTCCTCTTTCCTTCCCCTACCTTTGCATGTGTCTACACACTGCACCATTTGTACAGACCTCTATTGCAGCTATTTCTGCACTGCTCAATGAAAAGCACTCTTTAATATCCTATTCTCTGTGCCCCCTCTCTCTGCGCCCCCTCTTTTGGCGCCTCCTCTCTCTGCGCCCCCTCTCTCTGCGCCTATCTGTCTCATTCTCTCTACGTCCCTCTCTCTCTACATAGAGCTATCTCTGTCTCTCTCTACACCTATCTCTGTGTCTCCTTCTATGTTTGCTGATGTGTGGGATATCTCTTATAATCTTGAACCTGCTCATATACACATCGGGCCTCCCTGCCTCTGCCTCCCTGCTAAGAGTGTTAACCTATCTAATGTAATCCACATTCCTTTCCTTACTTTTCTCTTCCCTTCTCCTATGCCATCTGGAATGTCCGTTCTCTGACTAACAAGGCTCTAGTTGTACATGACCTCTTCTGCTCTCATCATTCACAATCAGTCATTCCCCTCACCCCATCTTACCTGTCCCACTGATTTGCCTCTGCTTAATTAAACTCTCCTCTGACATCTACTCTAACCTCTCTGCTCTCTCTCTCTTTCCGCTTAAACTAACAATCTTATTAACTCTTACAATGCTATCCTCCTATCTATATGCCCCCTCTAGGCTCTGACACACTTGTCCCTCTAGCCCACACCCTTGGCTAAATTCCCAAACATGTTCATCACACTTCCACTCGCTGTTCTTAATGCCTATGAAGGAAATCACACAATTGATATTTGATTTTTCTACAGTAAAAATGTCTCCAGTCCTGTATAAAGCTGCTCTCTGGGGCCAAACCACACTACTTTTTTTTCACATTCATCAACACTCAAATTTAATTTACGCTGTCTTTTTTTCCCTGTATTTGACTCCCTCCACTAACCTTCTCCTCACACTTGCCATCCTTCCTTCACTTCTCCTCAAGCATTTGACTACTTCAGAGGCAAGGTGGATGCCACCCACAAGGAGATTCCTTCTGTCCCTTCCCCCTTCTCTCCTTCTACCTAATTCTCCTTCTGCATTTGACTCCTTTTCTTCTCTTACAGAGCTGGAAGCTAATCATCTTCTCTTCTCCCTCTACCACATGCCCTCTAGATCGTATCCCCTCACACCTTACTGCATCTCTTAGTCCCCACTCTCACCCACATCTTCAATTCCTCCCTATTCTCTGGCTCTTTACCCTCTTACTTTAAGCCTGTAGTGGTCACCCTTTTCTCAGAAACAACCTACACCCTATGTGCCTTACTAACTACCGCCCTGTATCCCTCCTGCTGTTTGTCTCCTAATTGCTAGAATGTCAACATTCTTAAATCACATTCCCTCCTGGATCCTTTACAACCTGCCTTTCGTACAGCTCGTTCTACAGACTGTGCTTAAAGCAAATTCCCAAGGTCACTTTTCCCTACTAATGCTACTTGATCTATCTGCTGCGTTTTGATGCTCTCAATCACTCTCCTCCTTCATATTCTAAACTCTCTCTTGGTATCCGTAACACAGTTCTATCCTGGTTTTCATCATAACTTTCCTGTCACACATTCTCCATCTCTGTTGCTAACATGTCTTCGTCTTCTATTGCTCTGTCTGTGGGTATACATCAGGGCTCTGTTCTGAGATCTCTCTTTCTCTCTACATACTATCATTTGGTGACCTCATCAACTCTTTGTGACAATCCTATAAATAACAAATACAAATATCAGGTCATGGGAATAAGTGATTTGGACATAAAAGTAACATTTCGGAAGTGTGGACAACTAATACATCTTGTAGATTGCCTTTACAGTGTGATGTCATTGATTCAGTAGATTGTGTGCAGACCAGGACTGCAGTACAGTGTCACTCACATGGATGACTTGCGTGGTAGAAGCTCAAGAACAAGGATGTCAAACTCCAGTCCTCGAGGGCAGCAAACAGGCCAGGTTTTCAGGATATCCCTACTGAAAACCTGGCCTGTTTGGGACCCTCGAGGACTGGAGTTTGACATGCATGCTCTAGAAGGAGCACAGCTGTGGGTGGGAGGTGGATTTGCTTTGCATCAAATGGTTTGGAGCAAGGTTTATTGTATGTATTATCATAATAACAATGCAATGCTTAACTTTTATTTCAGGAGGGATGACTGCAGAACAGAAGTGAATATTGAAGCCATGTGTTCCTTTTCTTGCAAAAGAGAAAATTTGAAGGACAGTTGAAGAGAAGGAAAATTACTACACAGAGACAGATAAGCAATGTGTATATTTCTCATTTACCATTTAGTATTTGTCGTTTTATTGACTCCACACAATCCGGCTGCTACGGGTTTCACATTGAATATTTTCATCTCTACTCTACCCCTTCCTGTGATCTGAACCATGCAAGTTTTCGTTGATTCAATACATCATGAGTAGAGGGTGGCTACAGTATGAAGTAAAGACCCAAGGACCACATCTACTACCATTCATAACAAGAACATGTGCAGTAGCGCACAGCTGCAGTTCTATGTGATTGTTATGAAAGGTTGAGGTGGTTCAATTCTATGAATCTGGAGTGGGATGGATCCTGTTTGCATCATATGGTTTCATCTAGGCCAGTATATTATATAACTCTCAGTACAGGTTACACATGGCATCAGTATTAGTGATTTAAAGAGGAGGAAAGCTTCAATGTGGAGAACAAAGCCAAGTAATGTTGAACTTACTCCTTTTACCATTTACTTGGTCAGTCTGTACTGTCTACTCTCCACACAGCTGCTAAGGATCTTCCATTTTAAATACTTTCACCTCCTATTCTGCACTGCTTTGCTGCCCATTATTCAGAGATGCGTTCCAGTCATGTTTAGCACTCTGAATCTCTCTGCAGTCATTGGTTCAGCACATCATGGGTAGAGCATGGCTACAGATACAGCAAGCTATTATTATTTTACCGGCTGATCACCCATAATATTGCATTAAAACATAGAATATCACTTAATTTCCAAAAGATTCAGTGATGCTGATAATGCAGAATCTCACAACATTTCCCATCATAATGCCATAATGCACAAGTGGGAGAAATAATCCTTGCTATATCTGTACATTGTGTGACGTATTACCTCAATGACCAATGAGAGCAAGTACATCTTCTGTATAGAGCGGCTGTGTTATGATGCAGTTATTGATCATCATTGACATAATCACAAGAATCTTATGCAAAGGGAAATTGTCCGCAGCGAAGTGAGATTTCAGCCCCCAAACGTCTGTAATATTAATGCAATGTCTTACTTTTGTTGCAGTGAACACTGAAGAGACGGATCTACTACAACACTGTACAGGATGAGCATACGCTACAAGCAGCAAAATGATCTTGCAGTTGACAGTATGTTGTTCTGGTAATGTGCACAATTATTATTTATGGGCTACACACCACAGTGCTGGACATATTCTGTTAACTTCAACTCTACTCCTAACATGGAGATGTCTTCCTGGTGTTACTGATTCAGTACATCATATGCACAGTGTGGTTATGATATGATGGATTGATTTAATGAACCCACCAACCAATGATGACATCTGCATCATCTTCTGTAAAGTGCAGCTACAGCATGATATTATCAGCATTTGGTGCGGTATAATCAGAGGTATCTATGTGCTTTTGTGCCTGTTTTAAGTCCTCCAGCTTAACGCCCCTACACCTCCCACTACACAGGCATACTTACTTATGCATACACTGACATCTGGCATACCTACACACACCCCAGGGCCACTTCCTTCCCCTGATGTCAGGGAGAGGATGGGCATGCAGAGTGCAGTAAGTCTCCACGTTACTCTGGCCAACAGTCTTGGCCTACCTCCTGCATCTGTCACCCACAACATCTGTTCCCTCCTTGTAAAGTGCTGAACTATCTCACCTGGGTCAGTGCTATAGCTGATCACAGTGCCCGATCAGGATGTCACTGTGACAGGCAGCAGTGCAGATTGACCGGTCAATCAATGCAGTGCCGCAACATATGCACTAAATGAGATTTCCGTGCCCCCAGTCAGGTTACTCCCTGGGCAGTGACCCTGCTCACACCCTCCCCTAGTTCCACCTCTGATCACAATTATCTCTCTTGGAGAGTGTAGCAAATTGGAGTTGGGGGAATCTCACCTCTGCCATGCATGGTCACAATCTGGGCACAGGACCCAAATAGTGGGCAATGTGGCACTTCTTACAGTAGAGAATAAGTAACTTTATTCTTTACTTGTGTATTAAGGACCTTATTTGCATTAAATTCAGTCCACATGGGACCAAGACTTTCTGGCTTACTGAACAAAGTGGAATTGTTTCGTAGAGGGTGGAGAATTGTATTTTATCTGAAATTACCCCCTCTGCACAAAATACAAACAATTATACCCATACAAGTACCTTGTGGAAGTTGTTGCCCTCTATCTTCCTGTGGTCTCTCCCTGTTTCTCACCGTGCCTCCTCCCATTTCCTTGCACCTCTGCGTCTCCGCATATATCCCTATACTCAGAGCCGGCTCCGGTCAGTGACATGGGATGCCCAAATATGAGCATACCCATATATGGGCATCCATGCCACTGACCGGAGCCCGCTCTGTTGCGGATATGGAGAGAGACTGGGAGATTTACATCCCCTTATAATTCATATGGTGCATAGTACCGGCACGTATTGTTTTACCGGTACTGTGTACCTTCCTACTTTCACACTGGTACAGTATATGCTGCAGTGGGACTGAGAGGGATATATTGGTAACACATAGTCATTGTTGGGGGAATTCAATCCATTTTGAAAATAGTAATGAAATGTTTTTTACTTTTCTTTTTTTTCAGTAATGAAGAATGAAACATTTCTGTTAAAATTGAATTGGAGGTGAACTGGATTCATCATCAACTCTGCACCAGTGTGAATTGATGTTCTTTAATGTTCTGATAAGGTACATGCAACATCTCTTCCTCAACCCCTGCACCACTCTCTGCCTCTTGCCTCTCTCTCTCCACCTCCCTGCTAAGCGTATTAACCCATCTAATGTAATCCACATTCCATGTCTCACTTTACTCTTCACTTCTCACGTGCCCTCTGGAATGACTGCTCTCTGACTAACAAGGTCTATTTGTACATGACCTCTTCTGCTCTCATCATCCACCACCTCTCATTCCCCTCACCCCTGTCCTACTCGATACCTCAGCTTAATTGAACTCTCTCCTCTGACATCTACCCTTATCTCTAACCTCTCCTCACTTTCTGCTTAAACTAACTATCTTGTTAACTTTTACAATGCTATCATCTCCTCCTCCTCCCTCCTCCTCCTCCCTCCTCCATCATATATATGCCCCTTCTAGGCTCTGACACACTCATCCCTCTAAGGCCATGATTATCATGGGCACATGCTTGGTCATCCACAGTGTGTGCGAGCGATGCAGAGCCGCCTCGGACCTCAGTGCAGGGATTGCTGCATACCCCCAGCATCTGTCACCCACAAACAATACACACACTAATACTCCCCACAATACACACTATAATACCTCCTCAATACTAATCTCCCCAATAATATTATAGCTCCAAACACAATATACACAACACCCTTACACAAGATACACAATCTAGTACTCTCCTCTGCACCTCTACACACAATATAATACTCCCACACACACAATATACACACTACCCTCCTACCCCCATAAAATACAACCAATAATACACACACACTTTGTGGATGTTGGGACCAGCTCCCGGCATGCACCAGTGAAAGAGAGAGGCCCGCAGAAGCTCGGAAGAACTCCCTCCATCCGTGCCTTCCTCCGTTTCACATCTTCTCCCTGTCTCTCTCCCTCCCTTTCCTTGCATCTCCCTGCGTCTTTACGTATACCCAGTCAGTGACGGCTCTGGTCACGTGATGCCTTAATATGGGCTTATCCATATATGTTCATCCACGTCACTAATGTGATGCCCGCACTGTTGCGGAGCTGGTACTTACGACGGGCACTTATTGTTTTATCAGTACTGCGTACCTGACTCTACCGGCCTACTTTCAACACTAGTACAATATGTGCTTCACTACGAGTGAGTGGGGAATATTGGCATCACACAGTCACTGTTGAATATGCCATTCAATCCATTTTGAAAATAGTAATGCAATGTGGTTTTGTTTTGTTTGCTTTTTGCAGTAATGAAGAATGGAAAAGTTATATTAAAATTAAATTGGAGGGGGACTAGATTCAGCATTTCATCATGAACTCTGCACTTGTGAGAATTTAACTTCTTGAATACCCTGACAGGTACACGCAACATTAAGACTATAATCTGCTGTGCAAGCTTTCGTGCTATACCTCCCCCTCAGGTTTTGATTTATACATTTGCTCCCTCAATTCATGTCCTCTAATATTTGAAAGCTCTCTCCTAGCATTTTCTCTTTACCACAGAACGTCATCCCAATGTAACCTCTCTCTTGTTCTTTCTGCTTGCTGTTTCCTCACTCCTCTGTTAAACTTTTCTAATTTCTCTAACTTCCACACTCCTGCTTTTATCCACATGTTCTCCTCTTTCCTTCCCCTACCTTTGCATGTGTCTACACACTGCACCATTTGTACAGACCTCTATTGCAGCTATTTCTGCACTGCTCAATGAAAAGCACTCTTTAATATCCTATTCTCTGTGCCCCCTCTCTCTGCGCCCCCTCTTTTGGCGCCTCCTCTCTCTGCGCCCCCTCTCTCTGCGCCTATCTGTCTCATTCTCTCTACGTCCCTCTCTCTCTACATAGAGCTATCTCTGTCTCTCTCTACACCTATCTCTGTGTCTCCTTCTATGTTTGCTGATGTGTGGGATATCTCTTATAATCTTGAACCTGCTCATATACACATCGGGCCTCCCTGCCTCTGCCTCCCTGCTAAGAGTGTTAACCTATCTAATGTAATCCACATTCCTTTCCTTACTTTTCTCTTCCCTTCTCCTATGCCATCTGGAATGTCCGTTCTCTGACTAACAAGGCTCTAGTTGTACATGACCTCTTCTGCTCTCATCATTCACAATCAGTCATTCCCCTCACCCCATCTTACCTGTCCCACTGCTTTGCCTCTGCTTAATTAAACTCTCCTCTGACATCTACTCTAACCTCTCTGCTCTCTCTCTCTTTCCGCTTAAACTAACAATCTTATTAACTCTTACAATGCTATCCTCCTATCTATATGCCCCCTCTAGGCTCTGACACACTTGTCCCTCTAGCCCACACCCTTGGCTAAATTCCCAAACATGTTCATCACACTTCCACTCGCTGTTCTTAATGCCTATGAAGGAAATCACACAATTGATATTTGATTTTTCTACAGTAAAAATGTCTCCAGTCCTGTATAAAGCTGCTCTCTGGGGCCAAACCACACTACTTTTTTTTCACATTCATCAACACTCAAATTTAATTTACGCTGTCTTTTTTTCCCTGTATTTGACTCCCTCCACTAACCTTCTCCTCACACTTGCCATCCTTCCTTCACTTCTCCTCAAGCATTTGACTACTTCAGAGGCAAGGTAGATGCCACCCACAAGGAGATTCCTTCTGTCCCTTCCCCCTTCTCTCCTTCTACCTAATTCTCCTTCTGCATTTGACTCCTTTTCTTCTCTTACAGAGCTGGAAGCTAATCATCTTCTCTTCTCCCTCTACCACATGCCCTCTAGATCGTATCCCCTCACACCTTACTGCATCTCTTAGTCCCCACTCTCACCCACATCTTCAATTCCTCCCTATTCTCTGGCTCTTTACCCTCTTACTTTAAGCCTGTAGTGGTCACCCTTTTCTCAGAAACAACCTACACCCTATGTGCCTTACTAACTACCGCCCTGTATCCCTCCTGCTGTTTGTCTCCTAATTGCTAGAATGTCAACATTCTTAAATCACATTCCCTCCTGGATCCTTTACAACCTGCCTTTCGTACAGCTCGTTCTACAGACTGTGCTTAAAGCAAATTCCCAAGGTCACTTTTCCCTACTAATCCTACTTGATCTATCTGCTGCGTTTTGATGCTCTCAATCACTCTCCTCCTTCATATTCTAAACTCTCTCTTGGTATCCGTAACACAGTTCTATCCTGGTTTTCATCATAACTTTCCTGTCACACATTCTCCATCTCTGTTGCTAACATGTCTTCGTCTTCTATTGATCTGTCTGTGGGTATACATCAGGGCTCTGTTCTGAGATCTCTCTTTCTCTCTACATACTATCATTTGGTGACCTCATCAACTCTTTGTGACAATCCTATAAATAACAAATACAAATATCAGGTCATGGGAATAAGTGATTTGGACATAAAAGTAACATTTCGGAAGTGTGGACAACTAATACATCTTGTAGATTGCCTTTACAGTGTGATGTCATTGATTCAGTAGATTGTGTGCAGACCAGGACTGCAGTACAGTGTCACTCACATGGATGACTTGCGTGGTAGAAGCTCAAGAACAAGGATGTCAAACTCCAGTCCTCGAGGGCAGCAAACAGGCCAGGTTTTCAGGATATCCCTACTGAAAACCTGGCCTGTTTGGGACCCTCGAGGACTGGAGTTTGACATGCATGCTCTAGAAGGAGCACAGCTGTGGGTGGGAGGTGGATTTGCTTTGCATCAAATGGTTTGGAGCAAGGTTTATTGTATGTATTATCATAATAACAATGCAATGCTTAACTTTTATTTCAGGAGGGATGACTGCAGAACAGAAGTGAATATTGAAGCCATGTGTTCCTTTTCTTGCAAAAGAGAAAATTTGAAGGACAGTTGAAGAGAAGGAAAATTACTACACAGAGACAGATAAGCAATGTGTATATTTCTCATTTACCATTTAGTATTTGTCGTTTTATTGACTCCACACAATCCGGCTGCTACGGGTTTCACATTGAATATTTTCATCTCTACTCTACCCCTTCCTGTGATCTGAACCATGCAAGTTTTCGTTGATTCAATACATCATGAGTAGAGGGTGGCTACAGTATGAAGTAAAGACCCAAGGACCACATCTACTACCATTCATAACAAGAACATGTGCAGTAGCGCACAGCTGCAGTTCTATGTGATTGTTATGAAAGGTTGAGGTGGTTCAATTCTATGAATCTGGAGTGGGATGGATCCTGTTTGCATCATATGGTTTCATCTAGGCCAGTAGATTATATAACTCTCAGTACAGGTTACACATGGCATCAGTATTAGTGATTTAAAGAGGAGGAAAGCTTCAATGTGGAGAACAAAGCCAAGTAATGTTGAAGTTACTCCTTTTACCATTTACTTGGTCAGTCTGTACTGTCTACTCTCCACACAGCTGCTAAGGATCTTCCATTTTAAATACTTTCACCTCCTATTCTGCACTGCTTTGCTGCCCATTATTCAGAGATGCGTTCCAGTCATGTTTAGCACTCTGAATCTCTCTGCAGTCATTGGTTCAGCACATCATGGGTAGAGCATGGCTACAGATACAGCAAGCTATTATTATTTTACCGGCTGATCACCCATAATATTGCATTAAAACATAGAATATCACTTAATTTCCAAAAGATTCAGTGATGCTGATAATGCAGAATCTCACAACATTTCCCATCATAATGCCATAATGCACAAGTGGGAGAAATAATCCTTGCTATATCTGTACATTGTGTGACGTATTACCTCAATGACCAATGAGAGCAAGTACATCTTCTGTATAGAGCGGCTGTGTTATGATGCAGTTATTGATCATCATTGACATAATCACAAGAATCTTATGCAAAGGGAAATTGTCCGCAGCGAAGTGAGATTTCAGCCCCCAAACGTCTGTAATATTAATGCAATGTCTTACTTTTGTTGCAGTGAACACTGAAGAGACGGATCTACTACAACACTGTACAGGATGAGCATACGCTACAAGCAGCAAAATGATCTTGCAGTTGACAGTATGTTGTTCTGGTAATGTGCACAATTATTATTTATGGGCTACACACCACAGTGCTGGACATATTCTGTTAACTTCAACTCTACTCCTAACATGGAGATGTCTTCCTGGTGTTACTGATTCAGTACATCATATGCACAGTGTGGTTATGATATGATGGATTGATTTAATGAACCCACCAACCAATGATGACATCTGCATCATCTTCTGTAAAGTGCAGCTACAGCATGATATTATCAGCATTTGGTGCGGTATAATCAGAGGTATCTATGTGCTTTTGTGCCTGTTTTAAGTCCTCCAGCTTAACGCCCCTACACCTCCCACTACACAGGCATACTTACTTATGCATACACTGACATCTGGCATACCTACACACACCCCAGGGCCACTTCCTTCCCCTGATGTCAGGGAGAGGATGGGCATGCAGAGTGCAGTAAGTCTCCACGTTACTCTGGCCAACAGTCTTGGCCTACCTCCAGCATCTGTCACCCACAACATCTGTTCCCTCCTTGTAAAGTGCTGAACTATCTCACCTGGGTCAGTGCTATAGCTGATCACAGTGCCCGATCAGGATGTCACTGTGACAGGCAGCAGTGCAGATTGACCGGTCAATCAATGCAGTGCCGCAACATATGCACTAAATGAGATTTCCGTGCCCCCAGTCAGGTTACTCCCTGGGCAGTGACCCTGCTCACACCCTCCCCTAGTTCCACCTCTGATCACAATTATCTCTCTTGGAGAGTGTAGCAAATTGGAGTTGGGGGAATCTCACCTCTGCCATGCATGGTCACAATCTGGGCACAGGACCCAAATAGTGGGCAATGTGGCACTTCTTACAGTAGAGAATAAGTAACTTTATTCTTTACTTGTGTATTAAGGACCTTATTTGCATTAAATTCAGTCCACATGGGACCAAGACTTTCTGGCTTACTGAACAAAGTGGAATTGTTTCGTAGAGGGTGGAGAATTGTATTTTATCTGAAATTACCCCCTCTGCACAAAATACAAACAATTATACCCATACAAGTACCTTGTGGAAGTTGTTGCCCTCTATCTTCCTGTGGTCTCTCCCTGTTTCTCACCGTGCCTCCTCCCATTTCCTTGCACCTCTGCGTCTCCGCATATATCCCTATACTCAGAGCCGGCTCCGGTCAGTGACATGGGATGCCCAAATATGAGCATACCCATATATGGGCATCCATGCCACTGACCGGAGCCCGCTCTGTTGCGGATATGGAGAGAGACTGGGAGATTTACATCCCCTTATAATTCATATGGTGCATAGTACCGGCACGTATTGTTTTACCGGTACTGTGTACCTTCCTACTTTCACACTGGTACAGTATATGCTGCAGTGGGACTGAGAGGGATATATTGGTAACACATAGTTATTGTTGGGGGAATTCAATCCATTTTGAAAATAGTAATGAAATGTTTTTTACTTTTCTTTTTTTTCAGTAATGAAGAATGAAACATTTCTGTTAAAATTGAATTGGAGGTGAACTGGATTCATCATCAACTCTGCACCAGTGTGAATTGATGTTCTTTAATGTTCTGATAAGGTACATGCAACATCTCTTCCTCAACCCCTGCACCACTCTCTGCCTCTTGCCTCTCTCTCTCTCCACCTCCCTGCTAAGCGTATTAACCCATCTAATGTAATCCACATTCCATGTCTCACTTTACTCTTCACTTCTCACGTGCCCTCTGGAATGACTGCTCTCTGACTAACAAGGTCTATTTGTACATGACCTCTTCTGCTCTCATCCACCACCTCTCATTCCCCTCACCCCTGTCCTACTCGATACCTCAGCTTAATTGAACTCTCTCCTCTGACATCTACCCTTATCTCTAACCTCTCCTCACTTTCTGCTTAAACTAACTATCTTGTTAACTTTTACAATGCTATCATCTCCTCCTCCTCCCTCCTCCTCCTCCCTCCTCCATCATATATATGCCCCTTCTAGGCTCTGACACACTCATCCCTCTAAGGCCATGATTATCATGGGCACATGCTTGGTCATCCACAGTGTGTGCGAGCGATGCAGAGCCGCCTCGGACCTCAGTGCAGGGATTGCTGCATACCCCCAGCATCTGTCACCCACAAACAATACACACACTAATACTCCCCACAATACACACTATAATACCTCCTCAATACTAATCTCCCCAATAATATTATAGCTCCAAACACAATATACACAACACCCTTACACAAGATACACAATCTAGTACTCTCCTCTGCACCTCTACACACAATATAATACTCCCACACACACAATATACACACTACCCTCCTACCCCCATAAAATACAACCAATAATACACACACACTTTGTGGATGTTGGGACCAGCTCCCGGCATGCACCAGTGAAAGAGAGAGGCCCGCAGAAGCTCGGAAGAACTCCCTCCATCCGTGCCTTCCTCCGTTTCACATCTTCTCCCTGTCTCTCTCCCTCCCTTTCCTTGCATCTCCCTGCGTCTTTACGTATACCCAGTCAGTGACGGCTCTGGTCACGTGATGCCTTAATATGGGCTTATCCATATATGTTCATCCACGTCACTAATGTGATGCCCGCACTGTTGCGGAGCTGGTACTTACGACGGGCACTTATTGTTTTATCAGTACTGCGTACCTGACTCTACCGGCCTACTTTCAACACTAGTACAATATGTGCTTCACTACGAGTGAGTGGGGAATATTGGCATCACACAGTCACTGTTGAATATGCCATTCAATCCATTTTGAAAATAGTAATGCAATGTGGTTTTGTTTTGTTTGCTTTTTGCAGTAATGAAGAATGGAAAAGTTATATTAAAATTAAATTGGAGGGGGACTAGATTCAGCATTTCATCATGAACTCTGCACTTGTGAGAATTTAACTTCTTGAATACCCTGACAGGTACACGCAACATTAAGACTATAATCTGCTGTGCAAGCTTTCGTGCTATACCTCCCCCTCAGGTTTTGATTTATACATTTGCTCCCTCAATTCATGTCCTCTAATATTTGAAAGCTCTCTCCTAGCATTTTCTCTTTACCACAGAACGTCATCCCAATGTAACCTCTCTCTTGTTCTTTCTGCTTGCTGTTTCCTCACTCCTCTGTTAAACTTTTCTAATTTCTCTAACTTCCACACTCCTGCTTTTATCCACATGTTCTCCTCTTTCCTTCCCCTACCTTTGCATGTGTCTACACACTGCACCATTTGTACAGACCTCTATTGCAGCTATTTCTGCACTGCTCAATGAAAAGCACTCTTTAATATCCTATTCTCTGTGCCCCCTCTCTCTGCGCCCCCTCTTTTGGCGCCTCCTCTCTCTGCGCCCCCTCTCTCTGCGCCTATCTGTCTCATTCTCTCTACGTCCCTCTCTCTCTACATAGAGCTATCTCTGTCTCTCTCTACACCTATCTCTGTGTCTCCTTCTATGTTTGCTGATGTGTGGGATATCTCTTATAATCTTGAACCTGCTCATATACACATCGGGCCTCCCTGCCTCTGCCTCCCTGCTAAGAGTGTTAACCTATCTAATGTAATCCACATTCCTTTCCTTACTTTTCTCTTCCCTTCTCCTATGCCATCTGGAATGTCCGTTCTCTGACTAACAAGGCTCTAGTTGTACATGACCTCTTATGCTCTCATCATTCACAATCAGTCATTCCCCTCACCCCATCTTACCTGTCCCACTGATTTGCCTCTGCTTAATTAAACTCTCCTCTGACATCTACTCTAACCTCTCTGCTCTCTCTCTCTTTCCGCTTAAACTAACAATCTTATTAACTCTTACAATGCTATCCTCCTATCTATATGCCCCCTCTAGGCTCTGACACACTTGTCCCTCTAGCCCACACCCTTGGCTAAATTCCCAAACATGTTCATCACACTTCCACTCGCTGTTCTTAATGCCTATGAAGGAAATCACACAATTGATATTTGATTTTTCTACAGTAAAAATGTCTCCAGTCCTGTATAAAGCTGCTCTCTGGGGCCAAACCACACTACTTTTTTTTCACATTCATCAACACTCAAATTTAATTTACGCTGTCTTTTTTTCCCTGTATTTGACTCCCTCCACTAACCTTCTCCTCACACTTGCCATCCTTCCTTCACTTCTCCTCAAGCATTTGACTACTTCAGAGGCAAGGTAGATGCCACCCACAAGGAGATTCCTTCTGTCCCTTCCCCCTTCTCTCCTTCTACCTAATTCTCCTTCTGCATTTGACTCCTTTTCTTCTCTTACAGAGCTGGAAGCTAATCATCTTCTCTTCTCCCTCTACCACATGCCCTCTAGATCGTATCCCCTCACACCTTACTGCATCTCTTAGTCCCCACTCTCACCCACATCTTCAATTCCTCCCTATTCTCTGGCTCTTTACCCTCTTACTTTAAGCCTGTAGTGGTCACCCTTTTCTCAGAAACAACCTACACCCTATGTGCCTTACTAACTACCGCCCTGTATCCCTCCTGCTGTTTGTCTCCTAATTGCTAGATTGTCAACATTCTTAAATCACATTCCCTCCTGGATCCTTTACAACCTGCCTTTCGTACAGCTCGTTCTACAGACTGTGCTTAAAGCAAATTCCCAAGGTCACTTTTCCCTACTAATCCTACTTGATCTATCTGCTGCGTTTTGATGCTCTCAATCACTCTCCTCCTTCATATTCTAAACTCTCTCTTGGTATCCGTAACACAGTTCTATCCTGGTTTTCATCATAACTTTCCTGTCACACATTCTCCATCTCTGTTGCTAACATGTCTTCGTCTTCTATTGATCTGTCTGTGGGTATACATCAGGGCTCTGTTCTGAGATCTCTCTTTCTCTCTACATACTATCATTTGGTGACCTCATCAACTCTTTGTGACAATCCTATAAATAACAAATACAAATATCAGGTCATGGGAATAAGTGATTTGGACATAAAAGTAACATTTCGGAAGTGTGGACAACTAATACATCTTGTAGATTGCCTTTACAGTGTGATGTCATTGATTCAGTAGATTGTGTGCAGACCAGGACTGCAGTACAGTGTCACTCACATGGATGACTTGCGTGGTAGAAGCTCAAGAACAAGGATGTCAAACTCCAGTCCTCGAGGGCAGCAAACAGGCCAGGTTTTCAGGATATCCCTACTGAAAACCTGGCCTGTTTGGGACCCTCGAGGACTGGAGTTTGACATGCATGCTCTAGAAGGAGCACAGCTGTGGGTGGGAGGTGGATTTGCTTTGCATCAAATGGTTTGGAGCAAGGTTTATTGTATGTATTATCATAATAACAATGCAATGCTTAACTTTTATTTCAGGAGGGATGACTGCAGAACAGAAGTGAATATTGAAGCCATGTGTTCCTTTTCTTGCAAAAGAGAAAATTTGAAGGACAGTTGAAGAGAAGGAAAATTACTACACAGAGACAGATAAGCAATGTGTATATTTCTCATTTACCATTTAGTATTTGTCGTTTTATTGACTCCACACAATCCGGCTGCTACGGGTTTCACATTGAATATTTTCATCTCTACTCTACCCCTTCCTGTGATCTGAACCATGCAAGTTTTCGTTGATTCAATACATCATGAGTAGAGGGTGGCTACAGTATGAAGTAAAGACCCAAGGACCACATCTACTACCATTCATAACAAGAACATGTGCAGTAGCGCACAGCTGCAGTTCTATGTGATTGTTATGAAAGGTTGAGGTGGTTCAATTCTATGAATCTGGAGTGGGATGGATCCTGTTTGCATCATATGGTTTCATCTAGGCCAGTAGATTATATAACTCTCAGTACAGGTTACACATGGCATCAGTATTAGTGATTTAAAGAGGAGGAAAGCTTCAATGTGGAGAACAAAGCCAAGTAATGTTGAAGTTACTCCTTTTACCATTTACTTGGTCAGTCTGTACTGTCTACTCTCCACACAGCTGCTAAGGATCTTCCATTTTAAATACTTTCACCTCCTATTCTGCACTGCTTTGCTGCCCATTATTCAGAGATGCGTTCCAGTCATGTTTAGCACTCTGAATCTCTCTGCAGTCATTGGTTCAGCACATCATGGGTAGAGCATGGCTACAGATACAGCAAGCTATTATTATTTTACCGGCTGATCACCCATAATATTGCATTAAAACATAGAATATCACTTAATTTCCAAAAGATTCAGTGATGCTGATAATGCAGAATCTCACAACATTTCCCATCATAATGCCATAATGCACAAGTGGGAGAAATAATCCTTGCTATATCTGTACATTGTGTGACGTATTACCTCAATGACCAATGAGAGCAAGTACATCTTCTGTATAGAGCGGCTGTGTTATGATGCAGTTATTGATCATCATTGACATAATCACAAGAATCTTATGCAAAGGGAAATTGTCCGCAGCGAAGTGAGATTTCAGCCCCCAAACGTCTGTAATATTAATGCAATGTCTTACTTTTGTTGCAGTGAACACTGAAGAGACGGATCTACTACAACACTGTACAGGATGAGCATACGCTACAAGCAGCAAAATGATCTTGCAGTTGACAGTATGTTGTTCTGGTAATGTGCACAATTATTATTTATGGGCTACACACCACAGTGCTGGACATATTCTGTTAACTTCAACTCTACTCCTAACATGGAGATGTCTTCCTGGTGTTACTGATTCAGTACATCATATGCACAGTGTGGTTATGATATGATGGATTGATTTAATGAACCCACCAACCAATGATGACATCTGCATCATCTTCTGTAAAGTGCAGCTACAGCATGATATTATCAGCATTTGGTGCGGTATAATCAGAGGTATCTATGTGCTTTTGTGCCTGTTTTAAGTCCTCCAGCTTAACGCCCCTACACCTCCCACTACACAGGCATACTTACTTATGCATACACTGACATCTGGCATACCTACACACACCCCAGGGCCACTTCCTTCCCCTGATGTCAGGGAGAGGATGGGCATGCAGAGTGCAGTAAGTCTCCACGTTACTCTGGCCAACAGTCTTGGCCTACCTCCTGCATCTGTCACCCACAACATCTGTTCCCTCCTTGTAAAGTGCTGAACTATCTCACCTGGGTCAGTGCTATAGCTGATCACAGTGCCCGATCAGGATGTCACTGTGACAGGCAGCAGTGCAGATTGACCGGTCAATCAATGCAGTGCCGCAACATATGCACTAAATGAGATTTCCGTGCCCCCAGTCAGGTTACTCCCTGGGCAGTGACCCTGCTCACACCCTCCCCTAGTTCCACCTCTGATCACAATTATCTCTCTTGGAGAGTGTAGCAAATTGGAGTTGGGGGAATCTCACCTCTGCCATGCATGGTCACAATCTGGGCACAGGACCCAAATAGTGGGCAATGTGGCACTTCTTACAGTAGAGAATAAGTAACTTTATTCTTTACTTGTGTATTAAGGACCTTATTTGCATTAAATTCAGTCCACATGGGACCAAGACTTTCTGGCTTACTGAACAAAGTGGAATTGTTTCGTAGAGGGTGGAGAATTGTATTTTATCTGAAATTACCCCCTCTGCACAAAATACAAACAATTATACCCATACAAGTACCTTGTGGAAGTTGTTGCCCTCTATCTTCCTGTGGTCTCTCCCTGTTTCTCACCGTGCCTCCTCCCATTTCCTTGCACCTCTGCGTCTCCGCATATATCCCTATACTCAGAGCCGGCTCCGGTCAGTGACATGGGATGCCCAAATATGAGCATACCCATATATGGGCATCCATGCCACTGACCGGAGCCCGCTCTGTTGCGGATATGGAGAGAGACTGGGAGATTTACATCCCCTTATAATTCATATGGTGCATAGTACCGGCACGTATTGTTTTACCGGTACTGTGTACCTTCCTACTTTCACACTGGTACAGTATATGCTGCAGTGGGACTGAGAGGGATATATTGGTAACACATAGTCATTGTTGGGGGAATTCAATCCATTTTGAAAATAGTAATGAAATGTTTTTTACTTTTCTTTTTTTTCAGTAATGAAGAATGAAACATTTCTGTTAAAATTGAATTGGAGGTGAACTGGATTCATCATCAACTCTGCACCAGTGTGAATTGATGTTCTTTAATGTTCTGATAAGGTACATGCAACATCTCTTCCTCAACCCCTGCACCACTCTCTGCCTCTTGCCTCTCTCTCTCCACCTCCCTGCTAAGCGTATTAACCCATCTAATGTAATCCACATTCCATGTCTCACTTTACTCTTCACTTCTCACGTGCCCTCTGGAATGACTGCTCTCTGACTAACAAGGTCTATTTGTACATGACCTCTTCTGCTCTCATCCACCACCTCTCATTCCCCTCACCCCTGTCCTACTCGATACCTCAGCTTAATTGAACTCTCTCCTCTGACATCTACCCTTATCTCTAACCTCTCCTCACTTTCTGCTTAAACTAACTATCTTGTTAACTTTTACAATGCTATCATCTCCTCCTCCCTCCTCCTCCTTCCTCCTCCCTCCTCCATTATATATATACCCCTTCTAGGCTCTGACACACTCATCCCTCTAAGGCCATGATTATCATGGGCACATGCTTGGTCGTCCACAGTGCGTGCGAGCGATGCAGAGCCGCCTCGGACCTCAGTGCAGGGATTGCTGCATACCCCCAGCATCTGTCACCCACAAACAATACACACACCAATACTCCCCACAATACACACTATAATACCTCCTCAATACTAATCTCCCCAATAATATTATAGCTCCAAACACAATATACACAACACCCTTACACAAGATACACAATCTAGTACTCTCCTCTGCACCTCTACACACAATATAATACTCCCACACACACAATATACACACTACCCTCCTACCCCCATAAAATACAACCAATAATACACACACACTTTGTGGATGTTGGGACCAGCTCCCGGCATGCACCAGTGAAAGAGAGAGGCCCGCAGAAGCTCGGAAGAACTCCCTCCATCCGTGCCTTCCTCCGTTTCACATCTTCTCCCTGTCTCTCTCCCTCCCTTTCCTTGCATCTCCCTGCGTCTTTACGTATACCCAGTCAGTGACGGCTCTGGTCACGTGATGCCTTAATATGGGCTTATCCATATATGTTCATCCACGTCACTAATGTGATGCCCGCACTGTTGCGGAGCTGGTACTTACGACGGGCACTTATTGTTTTATCAGTACTGCGTACCTGACTCTACCGGCCTACTTTCAACACTAGTACAATATGTGCTTCACTACGAGTGAGTGGGGAATATTGGCATCACACAGTCACTGTTGAATATGCCATTCAATCCATTTTGAAAATAGTAATGCAATGTGGTTTTGTTTTGTTTGCTTTTTGCAGTAATGAAGAATGGAAAAGTTATATTAAAATTAAATTGGAGGGGGACTAGATTCAGCATTTCATCATGAACTCTGCACTTGTGAGAATTTAACTTCTTGAATACCCTGACAGGTACACGCAACATTAAGACTATAATCTGCTGTGCAAGCTTTCGTGCTATACCTCCCCCTCAGGTTTTGATTTATACATTTGCTCCCTCAATTCATGTCCTCTAATATTTGAAAGCTCTCTCCTAGCATTTTCTCTTTACCACAGAACGTCATCCCAATGTAACCTCTCTCTTGTTCTTTCTGCTTGCTGTTTCCTCACTCCTCTGTTAAACTTTTCTAATTTCTCTAACTTCCACACTCCTGCTTTTATCCACATGTTCTCCTCTTTCCTTCCCCTACCTTTGCATGTGTCTACACACTGCACCATTTGTACAGACCTCTATTGCAGCTATTTCTGCACTGCTCAATGAAAAGCACTCTTTAATATCCTATTCTCTGTGCCCCCTCTCTCTGCGCCCCCTCTTTTGGCGCCTCCTCTCTCTGCGCCCCCTCTCTCTGCGCCTATCTGTCTCATTCTCTCTACGTCCCTCTCTCTCTACATAGAGCTATCTCTGTCTCTCTCTACACCTATCTCTGTGTCTCCTTCTATGTTTGCTGATGTGTGGGATATCTCTTATAATCTTGAACCTGCTCATATACACATCGGGCCTCCCTGCCTCTGCCTCCCTGCTAAGAGTGTTAACCTATCTAATGTAATCCACATTCCTTTCCTTACTTTTCTCTTCCCTTCTCCTATGCCATCTGGAATGTCCGTTCTCTGACTAACAAGGCTCTAGTTGTACATGACCTCTTCTGCTCTCATCATTCACAATCAGTCATTCCCCTCACCCCATCTTACCTGTCCCACTGATTTGCCTCTGCTTAATTAAACTCTCCTCTGACATCTACTCTAACCTCTCTGCTCTCTCTCTCTTTCCGCTTAAACTAACAATCTTATTAACTCTTACAATGCTATCCTCCTATCTATATGCCCCCTCTAGGCTCTGACACACTTGTCCCTCTAGCCCACACCCTTGGCTAAATTCCCAAACATGTTCATCACACTTCCACTCGCTGTTCTTAATGCCTATGAAGGAAATCACACAATTGATATTTGATTTTTCTACAGTAAAAATGTCTCCAGTCCTGTATAAAGCTGCTCTCTGGGGCCAAACCACACTACTTTTTTTTCACATTCATCAACACTCAAATTTAATTTACGCTGTCTTTTTTTCCCTGTATTTGACTCCCTCCACTAACCTTCTCCTCACACTTGCCATCCTTCCTTCACTTCTCCTCAAGCATTTGACTACTTCAGAGGCAAGGTGGATGCCACCCACAAGGAGATTCCTTCTGTCCCTTCCCCCTTCTCTCCTTCTACCTAATTCTCCTTCTGCATTTGACTCCTTTTCTTCTCTTACAGAGCTGGAAGCTAATCATCTTCTCTTCTCCCTCTACCACATGCCCTCTAGATCGTATCCCCTCACACCTTACTGCATCTCTTAGTCCCCACTCTCACCCACATCTTCAATTCCTCCCTATTCTCTGGCTCTTTACCCTCTTACTTTAAGCCTGTAGTGGTCACCCTTTTCTCAGAAACAACCTACACCCTATGTGCCTTACTAACTACCGCCCTGTATCCCTCCTGCTGTTTGTCTCCTAATTGCTAGAATGTCAACATTCTTAAATCACATTCCCTCCTGGATCCTTTACAACCTGCCTTTCGTACAGCTCGTTCTACAGACTGTGCTTAAAGCAAATTCCCAAGGTCACTTTTCCCTACTAATCCTACTTGATCTATCTGCTGCGTTTTGATGCTCTCAATCACTCTCCTCCTTCATATTCTAAACTCTCTCTTGGTATCCGTAACACAGTTCTATCCTGGTTTTCATCATAACTTTCCTGTCACACATTCTCCATCTCTGTTGCTAACATGTCTTCGTCTTCTATTGATCTGTCTGTGGGTATACATCAGGGCTCTGTTCTGAGATCTCTCTTTCTCTCTACATACTATCATTTGGTGACCTCATCAACTCTTTGTGACAATCCTATAAATAACAAATACAAATATCAGGTCATGGGAATAAGTGATTTGGACATAAAAGTAACATTTCGGAAGTGTGGACAACTAATACATCTTGTAGATTGCCTTTACAGTGTGATGTCATTGATTCAGTAGATTGTGTGCAGACCAGGACTGCAGTACAGTGTCACTCACATGGATGACTTGCGTGGTAGAAGCTCAAGAACAAGGATGTCAAACTCCAGTCCTCGAGGGCAGCAAACAGGCCAGGTTTTCAGGATATCCCTACTGAAAACCTGGCCTGTTTGGGACCCTCGAGGACTGGAGTTTGACATGCATGCTCTAGAAGGAGCACAGCTGTGGGTGGGAGGTGGATTTGCTTTGCATCAAATGGTTTGGAGCAAGGTTTATTGTATGTATTATCATAATAACAATGCAATGCTTAACTTTTATTTCAGGAGGGATGACTGCAGAACAGAAGTGAATATTGAAGCCATGTGTTCCTTTTCTTGCAAAAGAGAAAATTTGAAGGACAGTTGAAGAGAAGGAAAATTACTACACAGAGACAGATAAGCAATGTGTATATTTCTCATTTACCATTTAGTATTTGTCGTTTTATTGACTCCACACAATCCGGCTGCTACGGGTTTCACATTGAATATTTTCATCTCTACTCTACCCCTTCCTGTGATCTGAACCATGCAAGTTTTCGTTGATTCAATACATCATGAGTAGAGGGTGGCTACAGTATGAAGTAAAGACCCAAGGACCACATCTACTACCATTCATAACAAGAACATGTGCAGTAGCGCACAGCTGCAGTTCTATGTGATTGTTATGAAAGGTTGAGGTGGTTCAATTCTATGAATCTGGAGTGGGATGGATCCTGTTTGCATCATATGGTTTCATCTAGGCCAGTAGATTATATAACTCTCAGTACAGGTTACACATGGCATCAGTATTAGTGATTTAAAGAGGAGGAAAGCTTCAATGTGGAGAACAAAGCCAAGTAATGTTGAAGTTACTCCTTTTACCATTTACTTGGTCAGTCTGTACTGTCTACTCTCCACACAGCTGCTAAGGATCTTCCATTTTAAATACTTTCACCTCCTATTCTGCACTGCTTTGCTGCCCATTATTCAGAGATGCGTTCCAGTCATGTTTAGCACTCTGAATCTCTCTGCAGTCATTGGTTCAGCACATCATGGGTAGAGCATGGCTACAGATACAGCAAGCTATTATTATTTTACCGGCTGATCACCCATAATATTGCATTAAAACATAGAATATCACTTAATTTCCAAAAGATTCAGTGATGCTGATAATGCAGAATCTCACAACATTTCCCATCATAATGCCATAATGCACAAGTGGGAGAAATAATCCTTGCTATATCTGTACATTGTGTGACGTATTACCTCAATGACCAATGAGAGCAAGTACATCTTCTGTATAGAGCGGCTGTGTTATGATGCAGTTATTGATCATCATTGACATAATCACAAGAATCTTATGCAAAGGGAAATTGTCCGCAGCGAAGTGAGATTTCAGCCCCCAAACGTCTGTAATATTAATGCAATGTCTTACTTTTGTTGCAGTGAACACTGAAGAGACGGATCTACTACAACACTGTACAGGATGAGCATACGCTACAAGCAGCAAAATGATCTTGCAGTTGACAGTATGTTGTTCTGGTAATGTGCACAATTATTATTTATGGGCTACACACCACAGTGCTGGACATATTCTGTTAACTTCAACTCTACTCCTAACATGGAGATGTCTTCCTGGTGTTACTGATTCAGTACATCATATGCACAGTGTGGTTATGATATGATGGATTGATTTAATGAACCCACCAACCAATGATGACATCTGCATCATCTTCTGTAAAGTGCAGCTACAGCATGATATTATCAGCATTTGGTGCGGTATAATCAGAGGTATCTATGTGCTTTTGTGCCTGTTTTAAGTCCTCCAGCTTAACGCCCCTACACCTCCCACTACACAGGCATACTTACTTATGCATACACTGACATCTGGCATACCTACACACACCCCAGGGCCACTTCCTTCCCCTGATGTCAGGGAGAGGATGGGCATGCAGAGTGCAGTAAGTCTCCACGTTACTCTGGCCAACAGTCTTGGCCTACCTCCAGCATCTGTCACCCACAACATCTGTTCCCTCCTTGTAAAGTGCTGAACTATCTCACCTGGGTCAGTGCTATAGCTGATCACAGTGCCCGATCAGGATGTCACTGTGACAGGCAGCAGTGCAGATTGACCGGTCAATCAATGCAGTGCCGCAACATATGCACTAAATGAGATTTCCGTGCCCCCAGTCAGGTTACTCCCTGGGCAGTGACCCTGCTCACACCCTCCCCTAGTTCCACCTCTGATCACAATTATCTCTCTTGGAGAGTGTAGCAAATTGGAGTTGGGGGAATCTCACCTCTGCCATGCATGGTCACAATCTGGGCACAGGACCCAAATAGTGGGCAATGTGGCACTTCTTACAGTAGAGAATAAGTAACTTTATTCTTTACTTGTGTATTAAGGACCTTATTTGCATTAAATTCAGTCCACATGGGACCAAGACTTTCTGGCTTACTGAACAAAGTGGAATTGTTTCGTAGAGGGTGGAGAATTGTATTTTATCTGAAATTACCCCCTCTGCACAAAATACAAACAATTATACCCATACAAGTACCTTGTGGAAGTTGTTACCCTCTATCTTCCTGTGGTCTCTCCCTGTTTCTCACCGTGCCTCCTCCCATTTCCTTGCACCTCTGCGTCTCCGCATATATCCCTATACTCAGAGCCGGCTCCGGTCAGTGACATGGGATGCCCAAATATGAGCATACCCATATATGGGCATCCATGCCACTGACCGGAGCCCGCTCTGTTGCGGATATGGAGAGAGACTGGGAGATTTACATCCCCTTATAATTCATATGGTGCATAGTACCGGCACGTATTGTTTTACCGGTACTGTGTACCTTCCTACTTTCACACTGGTACAGTATATGCTGCAGTGGGACTGAGAGGGATATATTGGTAACACATAGTTATTGTTGGGGGAATTCAATCCATTTTGAAAATAGTAATGAAATGTTTTTTACTTTTCTTTTTTTTCAGTAATGAAGAATGAAACATTTCTGTTAAAATTGAATTGGAGGTGAACTGGATTCATCATCAACTCTGCACCAGTGTGAATTGATGTTCTTTAATGTTCTGATAAGGTACATGCAACATCTCTTCCTCAACCCCTGCACCACTCTCTGCCTCTTGCCTCTCTCTCTCCACCTCCCTGCTAAGCGTATTAACCCATCTAATGTAATCCACATTCCATGTCTCACTTTACTCTTCACTTCTCACGTGCCCTCTGGAATGACTGCTCTCTGACTAACAAGGTCTATTTGTACATGACCTCTTCTGCTCTCATCCACCACCTCTCATTCCCCTCACCCCTGTCCTACTCGATACCTCAGCTTAATTGAACTCTCTCCTCTGACATCTACCCTTATCTCTAACCTCTCCTCACTTTCTGCTTAAACTAACTATCTTGTTAACTTTTACAATGCTATCATCTCCTCCTCCTCCCTCCTCCTCCTCCCTCCTCCATCATATATATGCCCCTTCTAGGCTCTGACACACTCATCCCTCTAAGGCCATGATTATCATGGGCACATGCTTGGTCATCCACAGTGTGTGCGAGCGATGCAGAGCCGCCTCGGACCTCAGTGCAGGGATTGCTGCATACCCCCAGCATCTGTCACCCACAAACAATACACACACTAATACTCCCCACAATACACACTATAATACCTCCTCAATACTAATCTCCCCAATATTATTATAGCTCCAAACACAATATACACAACACCCTTACACAAGATACACAATCTAGTACTCTCCTCTGCACCTCTACACACAATATAATACTCCCACACACACAATATACACACTACCCTCCTACCCCCATAAAATACAACCAATAATACACACACACTTTGTGGATGTTGGGACCAGCTCCCGGCATGCACCAGTGAAAGAGAGAGGCCCGCAGAAGCTCGGAAGAACTCCCCCCATCCGTGCCTTCCTCCGTTTCACATCTTCTCCCTGTCTCTCTCCCTCCCTTTCCTTGCATCTCCCTGCGTCTTTACGTATACCCAGTCAGTGACGGCTCTGGTCACGTGATGCCTTAATATGGGCTTATCCATATATGTTCATCCACGTCACTAATGTGATGCCCGCACTGTTGCGGAGCTGGTACTTACGACGGGCACTTATTGTTTTATCAGTACTGCGTACCTGACTCTACCGGCCTACTTTCAACACTAGTACAATATGTGCTTCACTACGAGTGAGTGGGGAATATTGGCATCACACAGTCACTGTTGAATATGCCATTCAATCCATTTTGAAAATAGTAATGCAATGTGGTTTTGTTTTGTTTGCTTTTTGCAGTAATGAAGAATGGAAAAGTTATATTAAAATTAAATTGGAGGGGGACTAGATTCAGCATTTCATCATGAACTCTGCACTTGTGAGAATTTAACTTCTTGAATACCCTGACAGGTACACGCAACATTAAGACTATAATCTGCTGTGCAAGCTTTCGTGCTATACCTCCCCCTCAGGTTTTGATTTATACATTTGCTCCCTCAATTCATGTCCTCTAATATTTGAAAGCTCTCTCCTAGCATTTTCTCTTTACCACAGAACGTCATCCCAATGTAACCTCTCTCTTGTTCTTTCTGCTTGCTGTTTCCTCACTCCTCTGTTAAACTTTTCTAATTTCTCTAACTTCCACACTCCTGCTTTTATCCACATGTTCTCCTCTTTCCTTCCCCTACCTTTGCATGTGTCTACACACTGCACCATTTGTACAGACCTCTATTGCAGCTATTTCTGCACTGCTCAATGAAAAGCACTCTTTAATATCCTATTCTCTGGGCCCCCTCTCTCTGCGCCCCCTCTTTTGGCGCCTCCTCTCTCTGCGCCCCCTCTCTCTGCGCCTATCTGTCTCATTCTCTCTACGTCCCTCTCTCTCTACATAGAGCTATCTCTGTCTCTCTCTACACCTATCTCTGTGTCTCCTTCTATGTTTGCTGATGTGTGGGATATCTCTTATAATCTTGAACCTGCTCATATACACATCGGGCCTCCCTGCCTCTGCCTCCCTGCTAAGAGTGTTAACCTATCTAATGTAATCCACATTCCTTTCCTTACTTTTCTCTTCCCTTCTCCTATGCCATCTGGAATGTCCGTTCTCTGACTAACAAGGCTCTAGTTGTACATGACCTCTTCTGCTCTCATCATTCACAATCAGTCATTCCCCTCACCCCATCTTACCTGTCCCACTGATTTGCCTCTGCTTAATTAAACTCTCCTCTGACATCTACTCTAACCTCTCTGCTCTCTCTCTCTTTCCGCTTAAACTAACAATCTTATTAACTCTTACAATGCTATCCTCCTATCTATATGCCCCCTCTAGGCTCTGACACACTTGTCCCTCTAGCCCACACCCTTGGCTAAATTCCCAAACATGTTCATCACACTTCCACTCGCTGTTCTTAATGCCTATGAAGGAAATCACACAATTGATATTTGATTTTTCTACAGTAAAAATGTCTCCAGTCCTGTATAAAGCTGCTCTCTGGGGCCAAACCACACTACTTTTTTTTCACATTCATCAACACTCAAATTTAATTTACGCTGTCTTTTTTTCCCTGTATTTGACTCCCTCCACTAACCTTCTCCTCACACTTGCCATCCTTCCTTCACTTCTCCTCAAGCATTTGACTACTTCAGAGGCAAGGTGGATGCCACCCACAAGGAGATTCCTTCTGTCCCTTCCCCCTTCTCTCCTTCTACCTAATTCTCCTTCTGCATTTGACTCCTTTTCTTCTCTTACAGAGCTGGAAGCTAATCATCTTCTCTTCTCCCTCTACCACATGCCCTCTAGATCGTATCCCCTCACACCTTACTGCATCTCTTAGTCCCCACTCTCACCCACATCTTCAATTCCTCCCTATTCTCTGGCTCTTTACCCTCTTACTTTAAGCCTGTAGTGGTCACCCTTTTCTCAGAAACAACCTACACCCTATGTGCCTTACTAACTACCGCCCTGTATCCCTCCTGCTGTTTGTCTCCTAATTGCTAGAATGTCAACATTCTTAAATCACATTCCCTCCTGGATCCTTTACAACCTGCCTTTCGTACAGCTCGTTCTACAGACTGTGCTTAAAGCAAATTCCCAAGGTCACTTTTCCCTACTAATCCTACTTGATCTATCTGCTGCGTTTTGATGCTCTCAATCACTCTCCTCCTTCATATTCTAAACTCTCTCTTGGTATCCGTAACACAGTTCTATCCTGGTTTTCATCATAACTTTCCTGTCACACATTCTCCATCTCTGTTGCTAACATGTCTTCGTCTTCTATTGATCTGTCTGTGGGTATACATCAGGGCTCTGTTCTGAGATCTCTCTTTCTCTCTACATACTATCATTTGGTGACCTCATCAACTCTTTGTGACAATCCTATAAATAACAAATACAAATATCAGGTCATGGGAATAAGTGATTTGGACATAAAAGTAACATTTCGGAAGTGTGGACAACTAATACATCTTGTAGATTGCCTTTACAGTGTGATGTCATTGATTCAGTAGATTGTGTGCAGACCAGGACTGCAGTACAGTGTCACTCACATGGATGACTTGCGTGGTAGAAGCTCAAGAACAAGGATGTCAAACTCCAGTCCTCGAGGGCAGCAAACAGGCCAGGTTTTCAGGATATCCCTACTGAAAACCTGGCCTGTTTGGGACCCTCGAGGACTGGAGTTTGACATGCATGCTCTAGAAGGAGCACAGCTGTGGGTGGGAGGTGGATTTTCTTTGCATCAAATGGTTTGGAGCAAGGTTTATTGTATGTATTATCATAATAACAATGCAATGCTTAACTTTTATTTCAGGAGGGATGACTGCAGAACAGAAGTGAATATTGAAGCCATGTGTTCCTTTTCTTGCAAAAGAGAAAATTTGAAGGACAGTTGAAGAGAAGGAAAATTACTACACAGAGACAGATAAGCAATGTGTATATTTCTCATTTACCATTTAGTATTTGTCGTTTTATTGACTCCACACAATCCGGCTGCTACGGGTTTCACATTGAATATTTTCATCTCTACTCTACCCCTTCCTGTGATCTGAACCATGCAAGTTTTCATTGATTCAATACATCATGAGTAGAGGGTGGCTACAGTATGAAGTAAAGACCCAAGGACCACATCTACTACCATTCATAACAAGAACATGTGCAGTAGCGCACAGCTGCAGTTCTATGTGATTGTTATGAAAGGTTGAGGTGGTTCAATTCTATGAATCTGGAGTGGGATGGATCCTGTTTGCATCATATGGTTTCATCTAGGCCAGTAGATTATATAACTCTCAGTACAGGTTACACATGGCATCAGTATTAGTGATTTAAAGAGGAGGAAAGCTTCAATGTGGAGAACAAAGCCAAGTAATGTTGAAGTTACTCCTTTTACCATTTACTTGGTCAGTCTGTACTGTCTACTCTCCACACAGCTGCTAAGGATCTTCCATTTTAAATACTTTCACCTCCTATTCTGCACTGCTTTGCTGCCCATTATTCAGAGATGCGTTCCAGTCATGTTTAGCACTCTGAATCTCTCTGCAGTCATTGGTTCAGCACATCATGGGTAGAGCATGGCTACAGATACAGCAAGCTATTATTATTTTACCGGCTGATCATCCATAATATTGCATTAAAACATAGAATATCACTTAATTTCCAAAAGATTCAGTGATGCTGATAATGCAGAATCTCACAACATTTCCCATCATAATGCCATAATGCACAAGTGGGAGAAATAATCCTTGCTATATCTGTACATTGTGTGACGTATTACCTCAATGACCAATGAGAGCAAGTACATCTTCTGTATAGAGCGGCTGTGTTATGATGCAGTTATTGATCATCATTGACATAATCACAAGAATCTTATGCAAAGGGAAATTGTCCGCAGCGAAGTGAGATTTCAGCCCCCAAACGTCTGTAATATTAATGCAATGTCTTACTTTTGTTGCAGTGAACACTGAAGAGACGGATCTACTACAACACTGTACAGGATGAGCATACGCTACAAGCAGCAAAATGATCTTGCAGTTGACAGTATGTTGTTCTGGTAATGTGCACAATTATTATTTATGGGCTACACACCACAGTGCTGGACATATTCTGTTAACTTCAACTCTACTCCTAACATGGAGATGTCTTCCTGGTGTTACTGATTCAGTACATCATATGCACAGTGTGGTTATGATATGATGGATTGATTTAATGAACCCACCAACCAATGATGACATCTGCATCATCTTCTGTAAAGTGCAGCTACAGCATGATATTATCAGCATTTGGTGCGGTATAATCAGAGGTATCTATGTGCTTTTGTGCCTGTTTTAAGTCCTCCAGCTTAACGCCCCTACACCTCCCACTACACAGGCATACTTACTTATGCATACACTGACATCTGGCATACCTACACACACCCCAGGGCCACTTCCTTCCCCTGATGTCAGGGAGAGGATGGGCATGCAGAGTGCAGTAAGTCTCCACGTTACTCTGGCCAACAGTCTTGGCCTACCTCCAGCATCTGTCACCCACAACATCTGTTCCCTCCTTGTAAAGTGCTGAACTATCTCACCTGGGTCAGTGCTATAGCTGATCACAGTGCCCGATCAGGATGTCACTGTGACAGGCAGCAGTGCAGATTGACCGGTCAATCAATGCAGTGCCGCAACATATGCACTAAATGAGATTTCCGTGCCCCCAGTCAGGTTACTCCCTGGGCAGTGACCCTGCTCACACCCTCCCCTAGTTCCACCTCTGATCACAATTATCTCTCTTGGAGAGTGTAGCAAATTGGAGTTGGGGGAATCTCACCTCTGCCATGCATGGTCACAATCTGGGCACAGGACCCAAATAGTGGGCAATGTGGCACTTCTTACAGTAGAGAATAAGTAACTTTATTCTTTACTTGTGTATTAAGGACCTTATTTGCATTAAATTCAGTCCACATGGGACCAAGACTTTCTGGCTTACTGAACAAAGTGGAATTGTTTCGTAGAGGGTGGAGAATTGTATTTTATCTGAAATTACCCCCTCTGCACAAAATACAAACAATTATACCCATACAAGTACCTTGTGGAAGTTGTTGCCCTCTATCTTCCTGTGGTCTCTCCCTGTTTCTCACCGTGCCTCCTCCCATTTCCTTGCACCTCTGCGTCTCCGCATATATCCCTATACTCAGAGCCGGCTCCGGTCAGTGACATGGGATGCCCAAATATGAGCATACCCATATATGGGCATCCATGCCACTGACCGGAGCCCGCTCTGTTGCGGATATGGAGAGAGACTGGGAGATTTACATCCCCTTATAATTCATATGGTGCATAGTACCGGCACGTATTGTTTTACCGGTACTGTGTACCTTCCTACTTTCACACTGGTACAGTATATGCTGCAGTGGGACTGAGAGGGATATATTGGTAACACATAGTTATTGTTGGGGGAATTCAATCCATTTTGAAAATAGTAATGAAATGTTTTTTACTTTTCTTTTTTTTCAGTAATGAAGAATGAAACATTTCTGTTAAAATTGAATTGGAGGTGAACTGGATTCATCATCAACTCTGCACCAGTGTGAATTGATGTTCTTTAATGTTCTGATAAGGTACATGCAACATCTCTTCCTCAACCCCTGCACCACTCTCTGCCTCTTGCCTCTCTCTCTCCACCTCCCTGCTAAGCGTATTAACCCATCTAATGTAATCCACATTCCATGTCTCACTTTACTCTTCACTTCTCACGTGCCCTCTGGAATGACTGCTCTCTGACTAACAAGGTCTATTTGTACATGACCTCTTCTGCTCTCATCCACCACCTCTCATTCCCCTCACCCCTGTCCTACTCGATACCTCAGCTTAATTGAACTCTCTCCTCTGACATCTACCCTTATCTCTAACCTCTCCTCACTTTCTGCTTAAACTAACTATCTTGTTAACTTTTACAATGCTATCATCTCCTCCTCCTCCCTCCTCCCTCCTCCTCCTCCCTCCTCCATCATATATATGCCCCTTCTAGGCTCTGACACACTCATCCCTCTAAGGCCATGATTATCATGGGCACATGCTTGGTCATCCACAGTGTGTGCGAGCGATGCAGAGCCGCCTCGGACCTCAGTGCAGGGATTGCTGCATACCCCCAGCATCTGTCACCCACAAACAATACACACACTAATACTCCCCACAATACACACTATAATACCTCCTCAATACTAATCTCCCCAATAATATTATAGCTCCAAACACAATATACACAACACCCTTACACAAGATACACAATCTAGTACTCTCCTCTGCACCTCTACACACAATATAATACTCCCACACACACAATATACACACTACCCTCCTACCCCCATAAAATACAACCAATAATACACACACACTTTGTGGATGTTGGGACCAGCTCCCGGCATGCACCAGTGAAAGAGAGAGGCCCGCAGAAGCTCGGAAGAACTCCCTCCATCCGTGCCTTCCTCCGTTTCACATCTTCTCCCTGTCTCTCTCCCTCCCTTTCCTTGCATCTCCCTGCGTCTTTACGTATACCCAGTCAGTGACGGCTCTGGTCACGTGATGCCTTAATATGGGCTTATCCATATATGTTCATCCACGTCACTAATGTGATGCCCGCACTGTTGCGGAGCTGGTACTTACGACGGGCACTTATTGTTTTATCAGTACTGCGTACCTGACTCTACCGGCCTACTTTCAACACTAGTACAATATGTGCTTCACTACGAGTGAGTGGGGAATATTGGCATCACACAGTCACTGTTGAATATGCCATTCAATCCATTTTGAAAATAGTAATGCAATGTGGTTTTGTTTTGTTTGCTTTTTTCAGTAATGAAGAATGGAAAAGTTATATTAAAATTAAATTGGAGGGGGACTAGATTCAGCATTTCATCATGAACTCTGCACTTGTGAGAATTTAACTTCTTGAATACCCTGACAGGTACACGCAACATTAAGACTATAATCTGCTGTGCAAGCTTTCGTGCTATACCTCCCCCTCAGGTTTTGATTTATACATTTGCTCCCTCAATTCATGTCCTCTAATATTTGAAAGCTCTCTCCTAGCATTTTCTCTTTACCACAGAACGTCATCCCAATGTAACCTCTCTCTTGTTCTTTCTGCTTGCTGTTTCCTCACTCCTCTGTTAAACTTTTCTAATTTCTCTAACTTCCACACTCCTGCTTTTATCCACATGTTCTCCTCTTTCCTTCCCCTACCTTTGCATGTGTCTACACACTGCACCATTTGTACAGACCTCTATTGCAGCTATTTCTGCACTGCTCAATGAAAAGCACTCTTTAATATCCTATTCTCTGGGCCCCCTCTCTCTGCGCCCCCTCTTTTGGCGCCTCCTCTCTCTGCGCCCCCTCTCTCTGCGCCTATCTGTCTCATTCTCTCTACGTCCCTCTCTCTCTACATAGAGCTATCTCTGTCTCTCTCTACACCTATCTCTGTGTCTCCTTCTATGTTTGCTGATGTGTGGGATATCTCTTATAATCTTGAACCTGCTCATATACACATCGGGCCTCCCTGCCTCTGCCTCCCTGCTAAGAGTGTTAACCTATCTAATGTAATCCACATTCCTTTCCTTACTTTTCTCTTCCCTTCTCCTATGCCATCTGGAATGTCCGTTCTCTGACTAACAAGGCTCTAGTTGTACATGACCTCTTCTGCTCTCATCATTCACAATCAGTCATTCCCCTCACCCCATCTTACCTGTCCCACTGATTTGCCTCTGCTTAATTAAACTCTCCTCTGACATCTACTCTAACCTCTCTGCTCTCTCTCTCTTTCCGCTTAAACTAACAATCTTATTAACTCTTACAATGCTATCCTCCTATCTATATGCCCCCTCTAGGCTCTGACACACTTGTCCCTCTAGCCCACACCCTTGGCTAAATTCCCAAACATGTTCATCACACTTCCACTCGCTGTTCTTAATGCCTATGAAGGAAATCACACAATTGATATTTGATTTTTCTACAGTAAAAATGTCTCCAGTCCTGTATAAAGCTGCTCTCTGGGGCCAAACCACACTACTTTTTTTTCACATTCATCAACACTCAAATTTAATTTACGCTGTCTTTTTTTCCCTGTATTTGACTCCCTCCACTAACCTTCTCCTCACACTTGCCATCCTTCCTTCACTTCTCCTCAAGCATTTGACTACTTCAGAGGCAAGGTGGATGCCACCCACAAGGAGATTCCTTCTGTCCCTTCCCCCTTCTCTCCTTCTACCTAATTCTCCTTCTGCATTTGACTCCTTTTCTTCTCTTACAGAGCTGGAAGCTAATCATCTTCTCTTCTCCCTCTACCACATGCCCTCTAGATCGTATCCCCTCACACCTTACTGCATCTCTTAGTCCCCACTCTCACCCACATCTTCAATTCCTCCCTATTCTCTGGCTCTTTACCCTCTTACTTTAAGCCTGTAGTGGTCACCCTTTTCTCAGAAACAACCTACACCCTATGTGCCTTACTAACTACCGCCCTGTATCCCTCCTGCTGTTTGTCTCCTAATTGCTAGAATGTCAACATTCTTAAATCACATTCCCTCCTGGATCCTTTACAACCTGCCTTTCGTACAGCTCGTTCTACAGACTGTGCTTAAAGCAAATTCCCAAGGTCACTTTTCCCTACTAATCCTACTTGATCTATCTGCTGCGTTTTGATGCTCTCAATCACTCTCCTCCTTCATATTCTAAACTCTCTCTTGGTATCCGTAACACAGTTCTATCCTGGTTTTCATCATAACTTTCCTGTCACACATTCTCCATCTCTGTTGCTAACATGTCTTCGTCTTCTATTGATCTGTCTGTGGGTATACATCAGGGCTCTGTTCTGAGATCTCTCTTTCTCTCTACATACTATCATTTGGTGACCTCATCAACTCTTTGTGACAATCCTATAAATAACAAATACAAATATCAGGTCATGGGAATAAGTGATTTGGACATAAAAGTAACATTTCGGAAGTGTGGACAACTAATACATCTTGTAGATTGCCTTTACAGTGTGATGTCATTGATTCAGTAGATTGTGTGCAGACCAGGACTGCAGTACAGTGTCACTCACATGGATGACTTGCGTGGTAGAAGCTCAAGAACAAGGATGTCAAATTCCAGTCCTCGAGGGCAGCAAACAGGCCAGGTTTTCAGGATATCCCTACTGAAAACCTGGCCTGTTTGGGACCCTCGAGGACTGGAGTTTGATATGCATGCTCTAGAAGGAGCACAGCTGTGGGTGGGAGGTGGATTTGCTTTGCATCAAATGGTTTGGAGCAAGGTTTATTGTATGTATTATCATAATAACAATGCAATGCTTAACTTTTATTTCAGGAGGGATGACTGCAGAACAGAAGTGAATATTGAAGCCATGTGTTCCTTTTCTTGCAAAAGAGAAAATTTGAAGGACAGTTGAAGAGAAGGAAAATTACTACACAGAGACAGATAAGCAATGTGTATATTTCTCATTTACCATTTAGTATTTGTCGTTTTATTGACTCCACACAATCCGGCTGCTACGGGTTTCACATTGAATATTTTCATCTCTACTCTACCCCTTCCTGTGATCTGAACCATGCAAGTTTTCGTTGATTCAATACATCATGAGTAGAGTGTGGCTACAGTATGAAGTAAAGACCCAAGGACCACATCTACTACCATTCATAACAAGAACATGTGCAGTAGCGCACAGCTGCAGTTCTATGTGATTGTTATGAAAGGTTGAGGTGGTTCAATTCTATGAATCTGGAGTGGGATGGATCCTGTTTGCATCATATGGTTTCATCTAGGCCAGTAGATTATATAACTCTCAGTACAGGTTACACATGGCATCAGTATTAGTGATTTAAAGAGGAGGAAAGCTTCAATGTGGAGAACAAAGCCAAGTAATGTTGAAGTTACTCCTTTTACCATTTACTTGGTCAGTCTGTACTGTCTACTCTCCACACAGCTGCTAAGGATCTTCCATTTTAAATACTTTCACCTCCTATTCTGCACTGCTTTGCTGCCCATTATTCAGAGATGCGTTCCAGTCATGTTTAGCACTCTGAATCTCTCTGCAGTCATTGGTTCAGCACATCATGGGTAGAGCATGGCTACAGATACAGCAAGCTATTATTATTTTACCGGCTGATCACCCATAATATTGCATTAAAACATAGAATATCACTTAATTTCCAAAAGATTCAGTGATGCTGATAATGCAGAATCTCACAACATTTCCCATCATAATGCCATAATGCACAAGTGGGAGAAATAATCCTTGCTATATCTGTACATTGTGTGACGTATTACCTCAATGACCAATGAGAGCAAGTACATCTTCTGTATAGAGCGGCTGTGTTATGATGCAGTTATTGATCATCATTGACATAATCACAAGAATCTTATGCAAAGGGAAATTGTCCGCAGCGAAGTGAGATTTCAGCCCCCAAACGTCTGTAATATTAATGCAATGTCTTACTTTTGTTGCAGTGAACACTGAAGAGACGGATCTACTACAACACTGTACAGAATGAGCATACGCTACAAGCAGCAAAATGATCTTGCAGTTGACAGTATGTTGTTCTGGTAATGTGCACAATTATTATTTATGGGCTACACACCACAGTGCTGGACATATTCTGTTAACTTCAACTCTACTCCTAACATGGAGATGTCTTCCTGGTGTTACTGATTCAGTACATCATATGCACAGTGTGGTTATGATATGATGGATTGATTTAATGAACCCACCAACCAATGATGACATCTGCATCATCTTCTGTAAAGTGCAGCTACAGCATGATATTATCAGCATTTGGTGCGGTATAATCAGAGGTATCTATGTGCTTTTGTGCCTGTTTTAAGTCCTCCAGCTTAACGCCCCTACACCTCCCACTACACAGGCATACTTACTTATGCATACACTGACATCTGGCATACCTACACACACCCCAGGGCCACTTCCTTCCCCTGATGTCAGGGAGAGGATGGGCATGCAGAGTGCAGTAAGTCTCCACGTTACTCTGGCCAACAGTCTTGGCCTACCTCCAGCATCTGTCACCCACAACATCTGTTCCCTCCTTGTAAAGTGCTGAACTATCTCACCTGGGTCAGTGCTATAGCTGATCACAGTGCCCGATCAGGATGTCACTGTGACAGGCAGCAGTGCAGATTGACCGGTCAATCAATGCAGTGCCGCAACATATGCACTAAATGAGATTTCCGTGCCCCCAGTCAGGTTACTCCCTGGGCAGTGACCCTGCTCACACCCTCCCCTAGTTCCACCTCTGATCACAATTATCTCTCTTGGAGAGTGTAGCAAATTGGAGTTGGGGGAATCTCACCTCTGCCATGCATGGTCACAATCTGGGCACAGGACCCAAATAGTGGGCAATGTGGCACTTCTTACAGTAGAGAATAAGTAACTTTATTCTTTACTTGTGTATTAAGGACCTTATTTGCATTAAATTCAGTCCACATGGGACCAAGACTTTCTGGCTTACTGAACAAAGTGGAATTGTTTCGTAGAGGGTGGAGAATTGTATTTTATCTGAAATTACCCCCTCTGCACAAAATACAAACAATTATACCCATACAAGTACCTTGTGGAAGTTGTTGCCCTCTATCTTCCTGTGGTCTCTCCCTGTTTCTCACCGTGCCTCCTCCCATTTCCTTGCACCTCTGCGTCTCCGCATATATCCCTATACTCAGAGCCGGCTCCGGTCAGTGACATGGGATGCCCAAATATGAGCATACCCATATATGGGCATCCATGCCACTGACCGGAGCCCGCTCTGTTGCGGATATGGAGAGAGACTGGGAGATTTACATCCCCTTATAATTCATATGGTGCATAGTACCGGCACGTATTGTTTTACCGGTACTGTGTACCTTCCTACTTTCACACTGGTACAGTATATGCTGCAGTGGGACTGAGAGGGATATATTGGTAACAAATAGTTATTGTTGGGGGAATTCAATCCATTTTGAAAATAGTAATGAAATGTTTTTTACTTTTCTTTTTTTTCAGTAATGAAGAATGAAACATTTCTGTTAAAATTGAATTGGAGGTGAACTGGATTCATCATCAACTCTGCACCAGTGTGAATTGATGTTCTTTAATGTTCTGATAAGGTACATGCAACATCTCTTCCTCAACCCCTGCACCACTCTCTGCCTCTTGCCTCTCTCTCTCCACCTCCCTGCTAAGCGTATTAACCCATCTAATGTAATCCACATTCCATGTCTCACTTTACTCTTCACTTCTCACGTGCCCTCTGGAATGACTGCTCTCTGACTAACAAGGTCTATTTGTACATGACCTCTTCTGCTCTCATCCACCACCTCTCATTCCCCTCACCCCTGTCCTACTCGATACCTCAGCTTAATTGAACTCTCTCCTCTGACATCTACCCTTATCTCTAACCTCTCCTCACTTTCTGCTTAAACTAACTATCTTGTTAACTTTTACAATGCTATCATCTCCTCCTCCTCCCTCCTCCCTCCTCCTCCTCCCTCCTCCATCATATATATGCCCCTTCTAGGCTCTGACACACTCATCCCTCTAAGGCCATGATTATCATGGGCACATGCTTGGTCATCCACAGTGTGTGCGAGCGATGCAGAGCCGCCTCGGACCTCAGTGCAGGGATTGCTGCATACCCCCAGCATCTGTCACCCACAAACAATACACACACTAATACTCCCCACAATACACACTATAATACCTCCTCAATACTAATCTCCCCAATAATATTATAGCTCCAAACACAATATACACAACACCCTTACACAAGATACACAATCTAGTACTCTCCTCTGCACCTCTACACACAATATAATACTCCCACACACACAATATACACACTACCCTCCTACCCCCATAAAATACAACCAATAATACACACACACTTTGTGGATGTTGGGACCAGCTCCCGGCATGCACCAGTGAAAGAGAGAGGCCCGCAGAAGCTCGGAAGAACTCCCCCCATCCGTGCCTTCCTCCGTTTCACATCTTCTCCCTGTCTCTCTCCCTCCCTTTCCTTGCATCTCCCTGCGTCTTTACGTATACCCAGTCAGTGACGGCTCTGGTCACGTGATGCCTTAATATGGGCTTATCCATATATGTTCATCCACGTCACTAATGTGATGCCCGCACTGTTGCGGAGCTGGTACTTACGACGGGCACTTATTGTTTTATCAGTACTGCGTACCTGACTCTACCGGCCTACTTTCAACACTAGTACAATATGTGCTTCACTACGAGTGAGTGGGGAATATTGGCATCACACAGTCACTGTTGAATATGCCATTCAATCCATTTTGAAAATAGTAATGCAATGTGGTTTTGTTTTGTTTGCTTTTTGCAGTAATGAAGAATGGAAAAGTTATATTAAAATTAAATTGGAGGGGGACTAGATTCAGCATTTCATCATGAACTCTGCACTTGTGAGAATTTAACTTCTTGAATACCCTGACAGGTACACGCAACATTAAGACTATAATCTGCTGTGCAAGCTTTCGTGCTATACCTCCCCCTCAGGTTTTGATTTATACATTTGCTCCCTCAATTCATGTCCTCTAATATTTGAAAGCTCTCTCCTAGCATTTTCTCTTTACCACGGAACGTCATCCCAATGTAACCTCTCTCTTGTTCTTTCTGCTTGCTGTTTCCTCACTCCTCTGTTAAACTTTTCTAATTTCTCTAACTTCCACACTCCTGCTTTTATCCACATGTTCTCCTCTTTCCTTCCCCTACCTTTGCATGTGTCTACACACTGCACCATTTGTACAGACCTCTATTGCAGCTATTTCTGCACTGCTCAATGAAAAGCACTCTTTAATATCCTATTCTCTGTGCCCCCTCTCTCTGCGCCCCCTCTTTTGGCGCCTCCTCTCTCTGCGCCCCCTCTCTCTGCGCCTATCTGTCTCATTCTCTCTACGTCCCTCTCTCTCTACATAGAGCTATCTCTGTCTCTCTCTACACCTATCTCTGTGTCTCCTTCTATGTTTGCTGATGTGTGGGATATCTCTTATAATCTTGAACCTGCTCATATACACATCGGGCCTCCCTGCCTCTGCCTCCCTGCTAAGAGTGTTAACCTATCTAATGTAATCCACATTCCTTTCCTTACTTTTCTCTTCCCTTCTCCTATGCCATCTGGAATGTCCGTTCTCTGACTAACAAGGCTCTAGTTGTACATGACCTCTTCTGCTCTCATCATTCACAATCAGTCATTCCCCTCACCCCATCTTACCTGTCCCACTGATTTGCCTCTGCTTAATTAAACTCTCCTCTGACATCTACTCTAACCTCTCTGCTCTCTCTCTCTTTCCGCTTAAACTAACAATCTTATTAACTCTTACAATGCTATCCTCCTATCTATATGCCCCCTCTAGGCTCTGACACACTTGTCCCTCTAGCCCACACCCTTGGCTAAATTCCCAAACATGTTCATCACACTTCCACTCGCTGTTCTTAATGCCTATGAAGGAAATCACACAATTGATATTTGATTTTTCTACAGTAAAAATGTCTCCAGTCCTGTATAAAGCTGCTCTCTGGGGCCAAACCACACTACTTTTTTTTCACATTCATCAACACTCAAATTTAATTTACGCTGCCTTTTTTTCCCTGTATTTGACTCCCTCCACTAACCTTCTCCTCACACTTGCCATCCTTCCTTCACTTCTCCTCAAGCATTTGACTACTTCAGAGGCAAGGTGGATGCCACCCACAAGGAGATTCCTTCTGTCCCTTCCCCCTTCTCTCCTTCTACCTAATTCTCCTTCTGCATTTGACTCCTTTTCTTCTCTTACAGAGCTGGAAGCTAATCATCTTCTCTTCTCCCTCTACCACATGCCCTCTAGATCGTATCCCCTCACACCTTACTGCATCTCTTAGTCCCCACTCTCACCCACATCTTCAATTCCTCCCTATTCTCTGGCTCTTTACCCTCTTACTTTAAGCCTGTAGTGGTCACCCTTTTCTCAGAAACAACCTACACCCTATGTGCCTTACTAACTACCGCCCTGTATCCCTCCTGCTGTTTGTCTCCTAATTGCTAGAATGTCAACATTCTTAAATCACATTCCCTCCTGGATCCTTTACAACCTGCCTTTCGTACAGCTCGTTCTACAGACTGTGCTTAAAGCAAATTCCCAAGGTCACTTTTCCCTACTAATCCTACTTGATCTATCTGCTGCGTTTGATGCTCTCAATCACTCTCCTCCTTCATATTCTAAACTCTCTCTTGGTATCCGTAACACAGTTCTATCCTGGTTTTCATCATAACTTTCCTGTCACACATTCTCCATCTCTGTTGCTAACATGTCTTCGTCTTCTATTGATCTGTCTGTGGGTATACATCAGGGCTCTGTTCTGAGATCTCTCTTTCTCTCTACATACTATCATTTGGTGACCTCATCAACTCTTTGTGGCAATCCTATAAATAACAAATACAAATATCAGGTCATGGGAATAAGTGATTTGGACATAAAAGTAACATTTCGGAAGTGTGGACAACTAATACATCTTGTAGATTGCCTTTACAGTGTGATGTCATTGATTCAGTAGATTGTGTGCAGACCAGGACTGCAGTACAGTGTCACTCACATGGATGACTTGCGTGGTAGAAGCTCAAGAACAAGGATGTCAAACTCCAGTCCTCGAGGGCAGCAAACAGGCCAGGTTTTCAGGATATCCCTACTGAAAACCTGGCCTGTTTGGGACCCTCGAGGACTGGAGTTTGACATGCATGCTCTAGAAGGAGCACAGCTGTGGGTGGGAGGTGGATTTGCTTTGCATCAAATGGTTTGGAGCAAGGTTTATTGTATGTATTATCATAATAACAATGCAATGCTTAACTTTTATTTCAGGAGGGATGACTGCAGAACAGAAGTGAATATTGAAGCCATGTGTTCCTTTTCTTGCAAAAGAGAAAATTTGAAGGACAGTTGAAGAGAAGGAAAATTACTACACAGAGACAGATAAGCAATGTGTATATTTCTCATTTACCATTTAGTATTTGTCGTTTTATTGACTCCACACAATCCGGCTGCTACGGGTTTCACATTGAATATTTTCATCTCTACTCTACCCCTTCCTGTGATCTGAACCATGCAAGTTTTCGTTGATTCAATACATCATGAGTAGAGGGTGGCTACAGTATGAAGTAAAGACCCAAGGACCACATCTACTACCATTCATAACAAGAACATGTGCAGTAGCGCACAGCTGCAGTTCTATGTGATTGTTATGAAAGGTTGAGGTGGTTCAATTCTATGAATCTGGAGTGGGATGGATCCTGTTTGCATCATATGGTTTCATCTAGGCCAGTAGATTATATAACTTTCAGTACAGGTTACACATGGCATCAGTATTAGTGATTTAAAGAGGAGGAAAGCTTCAATGTGGAGAACAAAGCCAAGTAATGTTGAAGTTACTCCTTTTACCATTTACTTGGTCAGTCTGTACTGTCTACTCCCCACACAGCTGCTAAGGATCTTCCATTTTAAATACTTTCACCTCCTATTCTGCACTGCTTTGCTGCCCATTATTCAGAGATGCGTTCCAGTCATGTTTACCACTCTGAATCTCTCTGCAGTCATTGGTTCAGCACATCATGGGTAGAGCATGGCTACAGATACAGCAAGCTATTATTATTTTACCGGCTGATCATCCATAATATTGCATTAAAACATAGAATATCACTTAATTTCCAAAAGATTCAGTGATGCTGATAATGCAGAATCTCACAACATTTCCCATCATAATGCCATAATGCACCAGTGGGAGAAATAATCCTTGCTATATCTGTACATTGTGTGACGTATTACCTCCATGACCATTGAGAGCAAGTACATCTTCTGTATAGAGCGGCTGTGTTATGATGCAGGTATTGATCATCATTGACATAATAACAAGAATCTTATGCAAAGGGAAATTGTCCGCAGCGAAGTGAGATTTCAGCCCCCACACGTCTAATATTAATGCAATGTCTTACTTTTGTTGCAGTGAACACTGAAGAGACGGATCTACTACAACACTGTACAGGATGAGCATACGCTACAAGCAGCAAAATGATCTTGCAGTTGACAGTATGTTGTTCTGGTAATGTGCACAATTATTATTTATGGGCTACACACCACAGTGCTGGACATATTCTGTTAACTTCAACTCTACTCCTAACATGGAGATGTCTTCCTGGTGTTACTGATTCAGTACATCATATGCACAGTGTGGTTATGATATGATGGATTGATTTAATGAACCCACCAACCAATGATGACATCTGCATCATCTTCTGTAAAGTGCAGCTACAGCATGATATTATCAGCATTTGGTGCGGTATAATCAGAGGTATCTATGTGCTTTTGTGCCTGTTTTAAGTCCTCCAGCTTAACGCCCCTACACCTCCCACTACACAGGCATACTTACTTATGCATACACTGACATCTGGCATACCTACACACACCCCAGGGCCACTTCCTTCCCCTGATGTCAGGGAGAGGATGGGCATGCAGAGTGCAGTAAGTCTCCACGTTACTCTGGCCAACAGTCTTGGCCTACCTCCAGCATCTGTCACCCACAACATCTGTTCCCTCCTTGTAAAGTGCTGAACTATCTCACCTGGGTCAGTGCTATAGCTGATCACAGTGCCCGATCAGGATGTCACTGTGACAGGCAGCAGTGCAGATTGACCGGTCAATCAATGCAGTGCCGCAACATATGCACTAAATGAGATTTCCGTGCCCCCAGTCAGGTTACTCCCTGGGCAGTGACCCTGCTCACACCCTCCCCTAGTTCCACCTCTGATCACAATTATCTCTCTTGGAGAGTGTAGCAAATTGGAGTTGGGGGAATCTCACCTCTGCCATGCATGGTCACAATCTGGGCACAGGACCCAAATAGTGGGCAATGTGGCACTTCTTACAGTAGAGAATAAGTAACTTTATTCTTTACTTGTGTATTAAGGACCTTATTTGCATTAAATTCAGTCCACATGGGACCAAGACTTTCTGGCTTACTGAACAAAGTGGAATTGTTTCGTAGAGGGTGGAGAATTGTATTTTATCTGAAATTACCCCCTCTGCACAAAATACAAACAATTATACCCATACAAGTACCTTGTGGAAGTTGTTGCCCTCTATCTTCCTGTGGTCTCTCCCTGTTTCTCACCGTGCCTCCTCCCATTTCCTTGCACCTCTGCGTCTCCGCATATATCCCTATACTCAGAGCCGGCTCCGGTCAGTGACATGGGATGCCCAAATATGAGCATACCCATATATGGGCATCCATGCCACTGACCGGAGCCCGCTCTGTTGCGGATATGGAGAGAGACTGGGAGATTTACATCCCCTTATAATTCATATGGTGCATAGTACCGGCACGTATTGTTTTACCGGTACTGTGTACCTTCCTACTTTCACACTGGTACAGTATATGCTGCAGTGGGACTGAGAGGGATATATTGGTAACACATAGTCATTGTTGGGGGAATTCAATCCATTTTGAAAATAGTAATGAAATGTTTTTTACTTTTCTTTTTTTTCAGTAATGAAGAATGAAACATTTCTGTTAAAATTGAATTGGAGGTGAACTGGATTCATCATCAACTCTGCACCAGTGTGAATTGATGTTCTTTAATGTTCTGATAAGGTACATGCAACATCTCTTCCTCAACCCCTGCACCACTCTCTGCCTCTTGCCTCTCTCTCTCCACCTCCCTGCTAAGCGTATTAACCCATCTAATGTAATCCACATTCCATGTCTCACTTTACTCTTCACTTCTCACGTGCCCTCTGGAATGACTGCTCTCTGACTAACAAGGTCTATTTGTACATGACCTCTTCTGCTCTCATCCACCACCTCTCATTCCCCTCACCCCTGTCCTACTCGATACCTCAGCTTAATTGAACTCTCTCCTCTGACATCTACCCTTATCTCTAACCTCTCCTCACTTTCTGCTTAAACTAACTATCTTGTTAACTTTTACAATGCTATCATCTCCTCCTCCCTCCTCCTCCTTCCTCCTCCCTCCTCCATTATATATATACCCCTTCTAGGCTCTGACACACTCATCCCTCTAAGGCCATGATTATCATGGGCACATGCTTGGTCGTCCACAGTGCGTGCGAGCGATGCAGAGCCGCCTCGGACCTCAGTGCAGGGATTGCTGCATACCCCCAGCATCTGTCACCCACAAACAATACACACACTAATACTCCCCACAATACACACTATAATACCTCCTCAATACTAATCTCCCCAATAATATTATAGCTCCAAACACAATATACACAACACCCTTACACAAGATACACAATCTAGTACTCTCCTCTGCACCTCTACACACAATATAATACTCCCACACACACAATATACACACTACCCTCCTACCCCCATAAAATACAACCAATAATACACACACACTTTGTGGATGTTGGGACCAGCTCCCGGCATGCACCAGTGAAAGAGAGAGGCCCGCAGAAGCTCGGAAGAACTCCCCCCATCCGTGCCTTCCTCCGTTTCACATCTTCTCCCTGTCTCTCTCCCTCCCTTTCCTTGCATCTCCCTGCGTCTTTACGTATACCCAGTCAGTGACGGCTCTGGTCACGTGATGCCTTAATATGGGCTTATCCATATATGTTCATCCACGTCACTAATGTGATGCCCGCACTGTTGCGGAGCTGGTACTTACGACGGGCACTTATTGTTTTATCAGTACTGCGTACCTGACTCTACCGGCCTACTTTCAACACTAGTACAATATGTGCTTCACTACGAGTGAGTGGGGAATATTGGCATCACACAGTCACTGTTGAATATGCCATTCAATCCATTTTGAAAATAGTAATGCAATGTGGTTTTGTTTTGTTTGCTTTTTGCAGTAATGAAGAATGGAAAAGTTATATTAAAATTAAATTGGAGGGGGACTAGATTCAGCATTTCATCATGAACTCTGCACTTGTGAGAATTTAACTTCTTGAATACCCTGACAGGTACACGCAACATTAAGACTATAATCTGCTGTGCAAGCTTTCGTGCTATACCTCCCCCTCAGGTTTTGATTTATACATTTGCTCCCTCAATTCATGTCCTCTAATATTTGAAAGCGCTCTCCTAGCATTTTCTCTTTACCACAGAACGTCATCCCAATGTAACCTCTCTCTTGTTCTTTCTGCTTGCTGTTTCCTCACTCCTCTGTTAAACTTTTCTAATTTCTCTAACTTCCACACTCCTGCTTTTATCCACATGTTCTCCTCTTTTCTTCCCCTACCTTTGCATGTGTCTACACACTGCACCATTTGTACAGACCTCTATTGCAGCTATTTCTGCACTGCTCAATGAAAAGCACTCTTTAATATCCTATTCTCTGGGCCCCCTCTCTCTGCGCCCCCTCTTTTGGCGCCTCCTCTCTCTGCGCCCCCTCTCTCTGCGCCTATCTGTCTCATTCTCTCTACGTCCCTCTCTCTCTACATAGAGCTATCTCTGTCTCTCTCTACACCTATCTCTGTGTCTCCTTCTATGTTTGCTGATGTGTGGGATATCTCTTATAATCTTGAACCTGCTCATATACACATCGGGCCTCCCTGCCTCTGCCTCCCTGCTAAGAGTGTTAACCTATCTAATGTAATCCACATTCCTTTCCTTACTTTTCTCTTCCCTTCTCCTATGCCATCTGGAATGTCCGTTCTCTGACTAACAAGGCTCTAGTTGTACATGACCTCTTCTGCTCTCATCATTCACAATCAGTCATTCCCCTCACCCCATCTTACCTGTCCCACTGATTTGCCTCTGCTTAATTAAACTCTCCTCTGACATCTACTCTAACCTCTCTGCTCTCTCTCTCTTTCCGCTTAAACTAACAATCTTATTAACTCTTACAATGCTATCCTCCTATCTATATGCCCCCTCTAGGCTCTGACACACTTGTCCCTCTAGCCCACACCCTTGGCTAAATTCCCAAACATGTTCATCACACTTCCACTCGCTGTTCTTAATGCCTATGAAGGAAATCACACAATTGATATTTGATTTTTCTACAGTAAAAATGTCTCCAGTCCTGTATAAAGCTGCTCTCTGGGGCCAAACCACACTACTTTTTTTTCACATTCATCAACACTCAAATTTAATTTACGCTGCCTTTTTTTCCCTGTATTTGACTCCCTCCACTAACCTTCTCCTCACACTTGCCATCCTTCCTTCACTTCTCCTCAAGCATTTGACTACTTCAGAGGCAAGGTGGATGCCACCCACAAGGAGATTCCTTCTGTCCCTTCCCCCTTCTCTCCTTCTACCTAATTCTCCTTCTGCATTTGACTCCTTTTCTTCTCTTACAGAGCTGGAAGCTAATCATCTTCTCTTCTCCCTCTACCACATGCCCTCTAGATCGTATCCCCTCACACCTTACTGCATCTCTTAGTCCCCACTCTCACCCACATCTTCAATTCCTCCCTATTCTCTGGCTCTTTACCCTCTTACTTTAAGCCTGTAGTGGTCACCCTTTTCTCAGAAACAACCTACACCCTATGTGCCTTACTAACTACCGCCCTGTATCCCTCCTGCTGTTTGTCTCCTAATTGCTAGAATGTCAACATTCTTAAATCACATTCCCTCCTGGATCCTTTACAACCTGCCTTTCGTACAGCTCGTTCTACAGACTGTGCTTAAAGCAAATTCCCAAGGTCACTTTTCCCTACTAATCCTACTTGATCTATCTGCTGCGTTTGATGCTCTCAATCACTCTCCTCCTTCATATTCTAAACTCTCTCTTGGTATCCGTAACACAGTTCTATCCTGGTTTTCATCATAACTTTCCTGTCACACATTCTCCATCTCTGTTGCTAACATGTCTTCGTCTTCTATTGATCTGTCTGTGGGTATACATCAGGGCTCTGTTCTGAGATCTCTCTTTCTCTCTACATACTATCATTTGGTGACCTCATCAACTCTTTGTGACAATCCTATAAATAACAAATACAAATATCAGGTCATGGGAATAAGTGATTTGGACATAAAAGTAACATTTCGGAAGTGTGGACAACTAATACATCTTGTAGATTGCCTTTACAGTGTGATGTCATTGATTCAGTAGATTGTGTGCAGACCAGGACTGCAGTACAGTGTCACTCACATGGATGACTTGCGTGGTAGAAGCTCAAGAACAAGGATGTCAAACTCCAGTCCTCGAGGGCAGCAAACAGGCCAGGTTTTCAGGATATCCCTACTGAAAACCTGGCCTGTTTGGGACCCTCGAGGACTGGAGTTTGACATGCATGCTCTAGAAGGAGCACAGCTGTGGGTGGGAGGTGGATTTGCTTTGCATCAAATGGTTTGGAGCAAGGTTTATTGTATGTATTATCATAATAACAATGCAATGCTTAACTTTTATTTCAGGAGGGATGACTGCAGAACAGAAGTGAATATTGAAGCCATGTGTTCCTTTTCTTGCAAAAGAGAAAATTTGAAGGACAGTTGAAGAGAAGGAAAATTACTACACAGAGACAGATAAGCAATGTGTATATTTCTCATTTACCATTTAGTATTTGTCGTTTTATTGACTCCACACAATCCGGCTGCTACGGGTTTCACATTGAATATTTTCATCTCTACTCTACCCCTTCCTGTGATCTGAACCATGCAAGTTTTCGTTGATTCAATACATCATGAGTAGAGGGTGGCTACAGTATGAAGTAAAGACCCAAGGACCACATCTACTACCATTCATAACAAGAACATGTGCAGTAGCGCACAGCTGCAGTTCTATGTGATTGTTATGAAAGGTTGAGGTGGTTCAATTCTATGAATCTGGAGTGGGATGGATCCTGTTTGCATCATATGGTTTCATCTAGGCCAGTAGATTATATAACTCTCAGTACAGGTTACACATGGCATCAGTATTAGTGATTTAAAGAGGAGGAAAGCTTCAATGTGGAGAACAAAGCCAAGTAATGTTGAAGTTACTCCTTTTACCATTTACTTGGTCAGTCTGTACTGTCTACTCTCCACACAGCTGCTAAGGATCTTCCATTTTAAATACTTTCACCTCCTATTCTGCACTGCTTTGCTGCCCATTATTCAGAGATGCGTTCCAGTCATGTTTAGCACTCTGAATCTCTCTGCAGTCATTGGTTCAGCACATCATGGGTAGAGCATGGCTACAGATACAGCAAGCTATTATTATTTTACCGGCTGATCACCCATAATATTGCATTAAAACATAGAATATCACTTAATTTCCAAAAGATTCAGTGATGCTGATAATGCAGAATCTCACAACATTTCCCATCATAATGCCATAATGCACAAGTGGGAGAAATAATCCTTGCTATATCTGTACATTGTGTGACGTATTACCTCAATGACCAATGAGAGCAAGTACATCTTCTGTATAGAGCGGCTGTGTTATGATGCAGTTATTGATCATCATTGACATAATCACAAGAATCTTATGCAAAGGGAAATTGTCCGCAGCGAAGTGAGATTTCAGCCCCCAAACGTCTGTAATATTAATGCAATGTCTTACTTTTGTTGCAGTGAACACTGAAGAGACGGATCTACTACAACACTGTACAGGATGAGCATACGCTACAGCTGATCACAGTGCCCGATCAGGATGTCACTGTGACAGGCAGCAGTGCAGATTGACCGGTCAATCAATGCAGTGCCGCAACATATGCACTAAATGAGATTTCCGTGCCCCCAGTCAGGTTACTCCCTGGGCAGTGACCCTGCTCACACCCTCCCCTAGTTCCACCTCTGATCACAATTATCTCTCTTGGAGAGTGTAGCAAATTGGAGTTGGGGGAATCTCACCTCTGCCATGCATGGTCACAATCTGGGCACAGGACCCAAATAGTGGGCAATGTGGCACTTCTTACAGTAGAGAATAAGTAACTTTATTCTTTACTTGTGTATTAAGGACCTTATTTGCATTAAATTCAGTCCACATGGGACCAAGACTTTCTGGCTTACTGAACAAAGTGGAATTGTTTCGTAGAGGGTGGAGAATTGTATTTTATCTGAAATTACCCCCTCTGCACAAAATACAAACAATTATACCCATACAAGTACCTTGTGGAAGTTGTTGCCCTCTATCTTCCTGTGGTCTCTCCCTGTTTCTCACCGTGCCTCCTCCCATTTCCTTGCACCTCTGCGTCTCCGCATATATCCCTATACTCAGAGCCGGCTCCGGTCAGTGACATGGGATGCCCAAATATGAGCATACCCATATATGGGCATCCATGCCACTGACCGGAGCCCGCTCTGTTGCGGATATGGAGAGAGACTGGGAGATTTACATCCCCTTATAATTCATATGGTGCATAGTACCGGCACGTATTGTTTTACCGGTACTGTGTACCTTCCTACTTTCACACTGGTACAGTATATGCTGCAGTGGGACTGAGAGGGATATATTGGTAACACATAGTTATTGTTGGGGGAATTCAATCCATTTTGAAAATAGTAATGAAATGTTTTTTACTTTTCTTTTTTTTCAGTAATGAAGAATGAAACATTTCTGTTAAAATTGAATTGGAGGTGAACTGGATTCATCATCAACTCTGCACCAGTGTGAATTGATGTTCTTTAATGTTCTGATAAGGTACATGCAACATCTCTTCCTCAACCCCTGCACCACTCTCTGCCTCTTGCCTCTCTCTCTCCACCTCCCTGCTAAGCGTATTAACCCATCTAATGTAATCCACATTCCATGTCTCACTTTACTCTTCACTTCTCACGTGCCCTCTGGAATGACTGCTCTCTGACTAACATGGTCTATTTGTACATGACCTCTTCTGCTCTCATCATCCACCACTTCTCATTCCCCTCACCCCTGTCCTACTCGATACCTCAGCTTAATTGAACTCTCTCCTCTGACATCTACCCTTATCTCTAACCTCTCCTCACTTTCTGCTTAAACTAACTATCTTGTTAACTCTTACAATGCTATCATCTCCTCCTCCCTCCTCCTCCATCATCTATATGCCCCTTCTAGGCTCTGACACACTCATCCCTCTAAGGCCGTGATTATCATGGGCACACGCTTGGTCGTCCACAGTGCGTGCGAGCGATGCAGGGCCTCCCCGTCGCCTCGGACCTCAGTGCGGGGATTGCTGGAGCGACAGGCATGCGCTAACTTTGCCTTCTGTTGCGTGCTTACTATAGACGCAGCCTAACCCATGCATTGGTTTAATTCACAAGCACGCTCTCATCACACTTCATCACATCACACTGCTGCTCTTAACACCTATGGAGGAAATCTCACAGTCTGATTTTCTACACTAAACCTTTGTCCTGTTCTGTAAAACTCTGCTCCTTTTTTTAAGGTCAAACACTACTTTTTCCTCACTCATCAACACTCCAATTTCATTCACACTGTCTTCTATGTATTTGAGTCCCACCACTGACTTTCTCCTCCCACTTAACATCCATCCTTTATTTCTCCTCAAGCCTTTGCTCACTTGAGGCAAGGTGGATGCCATCCACAAGTAGATTCGTTCTCTCCCTTCCCCCTCTCTCTTTTTCTATCTAGATCTCATTGCACTCTTGACTCCTTTTCTCCTGTCACAAAGCTGGAACCTGATCTTCTCTTCTCCCTCTACCACATGCCCTCTCAATCCTATATTCTCACTCTCACCCACATCTTCAATTCCTCCATATCCTTTGGCTCTTTCAACTCTTCCTTTTAAGCATGCAGTGGTCACCCCTATTCTCAAAAATAACCTTGACCTTGTGTGAATTTCTAACTATCGCCCTGTATCCGTCCTACCATTTGCCTCCTAATTGCTAGAACGTCTTGTGATCTCCCGTTTGATCAACATTCTTAAATCACATGCTCCTCTGGGCCCTTCACAATCTGCCTTTCCCAATGTAACCAATTATGTACATAAAGAAAATTCCTAAGGTCCATTTTACTTACTAATCCTGCTTGATCTCTCTTCTGCTTTTGATACTGTCAATCACTCTTCTCATTCATATTCTAAACTCTTTCTTCGTATCCGCAGCAAACTTATATCCTGGTTTTCATCATACTTCTCCATCACACATTCTCCATCTCTGTTGCTAACGTGTCTTTGTCTCCTGTTGTTTTGTCTGTTGGTATACCTCAGGACTCTGTTCTGGGACCTCTCTCACTACATACTATCACTAGTTGACCTTATCAACTATTTTGGCCCTTGATATCATCTCTATGCAGATGATACACACACCTATCCACCCTACCGTCACTCCTGCAATTTAGTTCCTAGTTTCGGGTCGCCTCCTGGCTATATCCTCCATGGATGACACTCTTCTGCCTTAAACCTAATGTCTAAAACTGAGCTCCTCATATTTCCCCCTAAATCTGGCCTAATATCACCTTTCTCCATCGCAGTAAACAGTACTACCATCATCCTGTCATGAAAGCACATTGCCTAGGAGTAACATTTGACTCTTCCCTTTCCATCTTCATTCACGACACTGGCTAAAGTTTGTCGATTCTTTCTCTGTAATATTTCCAAGATTTGCCCTTTTCTCTGTCAATCTACTGCTAAAACGCCAATGCATGCCCTTATCGTATGGGTTAACATACTGCTAACAGGGCTCCCTGCTTCACAACTTTCTCATTTGCAATCTATCCAAAACTCTGCTGCTTGAATAATTTCCCTTTCTCCCACAACAGTATCTGCTCATCTCCTCCTCCTCCTTAAATCCCTCTCCTTGCTTCCCATCAAGTTTCAGATCACCTACAAAGTTCTCCTCCTTACCTTTTTGTTAAGGTTCTCTATTAGTGGTGTACCGAGTACCCGGCGTTACCCGACACATTTCCAGCTACCCGGACATTACTCGAAACCGGCCACTGAGAAGTGGACTTGGCCGGGTAATACCCGGCGTCGGGTAATGTCAGGGCAGCTGGAAATAATCTTTTATACTTACCTTTCCTAAGACATCTAGGATCAGCAGCAGCAGTCCTCTGATGTTGGCAGCATCAGAGGTGTCTTCACCTGGCGGGGGGAGCTGCAGGAATCACTTCCACAGCACCGAAGCAGGTAAGCTGTGTCTGTGATCCTGCAGCTCCCCCGCCGGCTGAAGACACCACAGATGCTGCCACCGTCACAGGACTGCTGCTGATCCTAGATGTCACCGCCACCCGGAAGGTAAGTGCCAAACCGTGTACCCGACCGGGTAGAACCTTTCATTTTGGCCGGGTACCCGTTACCCATTTTTTTATAGTTGAGGACCCAGTCCAACACTATTCTCTATTCATCTGCTCCTTCCTACATATCATCTTTGGTCTCGTTATGCCCTTCCTCGTCTCCTAAGCTCTACTAATAACTGTCTCCATTATACTTCTTACACCTCTACTGCGCACTCGCTCTCTTGCCTGAAACCCTTTCCCATCAATTTACCTGTGAAACTCACACACACTCAGTATATGCCAACATACCCTCTTCCACCCACATTTAAGATCAACCTTAAAATTCACAACTTAAATGAAGCATTTCAATAGCTTTTACTCGTTGCTACTGTCACTCATTCAGTCACTAACTATTGTTCCCAAGAAGTGCTTTATACTACAAGTACCCACCATTAAGGACAAGCATTGTCATCTACTGCACTTGTTCCCCCACCTGTTGTCTCTCTGTAAGTCTCCTTACATTTCTCTTAGATTGTAAACTACCCAGGACAGGGATTTACTTTCCTATTGTCTGTTTTTGTTTGTTGAACTTATTGTATAATAATTTCCTGTACTTTTTGGTCTCTCTTGTAAAGCGCTGAGTACACAATGGGTGGTATATAAATAGAGATATATGCAGAGTCTAGAGACAAGGCACACGTGTATAGGTAGCTACAGTTTATCCGGGACCGTATGCATCCTTGAAGTGCCTGTCCCAGTTATTTTCTATTGATTGCAATGTAGGAGTGTCTGTCCTGTCTTATTTTTTTTATTATTATTATTATTATTATTATATATACAAAGATATATACAAAGATTGTTTCCTGTCGTTAGCATGACATTGTGTGACACAGTGTGATGTCATTGATTCAGTAGATTGTGTGCAGACCGGGACTGCAGTACAGTTTCACTGACATGAATAACTTGTGTGGTAGAAGCTCTAGAAGGAGCACAGCTGTGGGAGGGAGGTGGATTTGCTTTGTATCACATGGTTTGGAGCAAGGTTCATTGTATGTATCGTCAATAATAATTATAATAATAATAATGCAATGCTTAACTTTTTTATTTCAAGAGGAAAGACTGCAGAACAGAAGTGAATATTGAAGCCATGTGTTCATTTTCTTGCAAAATAGAAAATTGAAGGACAGTTGAAGAGGAGGAAAATGACTACACAGAGACAGATAAGCAATGTGTATATTTCTCATTTAGTATTTGTCGTTTTATTGACTCCAAAAAATCCGGCTGCTAAGGGTTTCGCATTGGACATATTCACCTCTACTCCACCCCTTCCTGTGACCTGTACCATGCAGATTTTTGTTGATTCAATACATCATGAATAGAGTGTGGCTACAGTATGAAGTACTGACCCAAGGACCACATCTACTACCATTCATAACAAGAACATGTGCAGTAGCGCACTGCTGCAGTTCTATGTTATTGCTATGAAAGGTTGAGGTGGTGCAATCATATGAATCTTGAGTGGGAGGGATCCTGTTTGCATCATTTAATTTGATCTAGGCCAGTAGAGTATATAACTCTCAGTACAGGTTACATATGGCATCAGTATTAGTGATTTAAAGAACAGAAAAACAGGAGTGGAGAACAAAACCAAGTAATGTTGAAGTTACTACTTTTTACTATTTACTTGGTCAGTCTGTACTGTCTACTCCCCACACAGCTGCTAAGGGTTTCCATTTGAGATACATTCACCTTCTACTCTGCACTACTGTGCTACCCTCTATTCAGAGATGAGTTCAAGTCATGTTTACCACTCTAAATCGCTCTGCAGTCATTGATTCAGCACATCATGGGTAGAGCATGGCTATAGATACAGCAAGCTTTATTTTACCCTAATATTGCATTAAAAAATAGAATATCACTCAGTTTCCTACAGATTTACTGATGCTGATAATGCAGAATCTCACCCTCCCATCATAATACACCAGAGGAAGAAATAATCCTTGCTATATATGTACATTGTGTGACATATTGCCTCCATGACCATTGATGGCAAATACATATTCTGTATAGAGCAGCTGTGTTATGATGTAGTTGTTATTGATCATCATTGAGATATAATCACAAGAATCTTATGCAAAGGGAAACTGTCATTAGCATAGTGGGATTTCAGCCCCCAAACTTCTGTAATATTAATGCAATGTCTTACTTTTATTGCAGTGAACACCGAAGAGACGGATCTACTACAACACTGCACAGGACAAGAGTATACACTACAAGCAGCAAAATGATCATGCAGTTGACAATATGTTGTTCTGGTAATGTGCACAATTATTATGTATGGGCTCCACACCACAGTGCTGGACATATTTTGTTAACTTCAACACTACCCCTACCATGGAGATGTCTTCCTGTGATTGGTGTTACTGATTCAGTACATCATATGCACAGTGTGGCTATTATATGATGGATTGATTTAATGAACCCACCAAACACTGATGACATCTGTATCATCTTCTGTAAAGTGCATCTACAGCAGGATATTATCAGCATTTGGGGTGATATAATCAGAGGCATCTATGTGCTTTTGTGCTGGGTAAAGTCCTCCAGCTGAACCGCCCCCCGCCCCCCACCCCCCTACACCTCCTGCCACACAGGCAAACTTACTTACACACACAGCACACTTACTTATGCACACTGACACTTGGCATACCTACACACACACCCCACAGCCACTGGCATGCATGCAGAGTCCTGGGCATGCAGGATGGGCATGCAGAGTACAGAATATCTCCACCTTGCTCTGGCCCGTACTCTTGGCCTACCCCCAGCATCTGTCACCCACAACCTCTGTTCCCTCCCTGTAAATTGCTGCACTAACACACCTTGGTCAGCGCTGCAACCGATCACAGCACCGGATCATGTCACTGTGATAGGAAGCAGTGCTAATTGACCGGTCAATCAATGCCACGTGGCAACATACGCACCAAAAGAGATTTCCATGCCCCCTGACAGGCTACTCCCTGGGCAGTGACCCTGCTCATCTTCCACCTCTGATCACAATATTCTCTCTTGGAGAGTGTAGCAAATTGGAGTTGGGGGAATTTCACCTCTGCAGTGCATGTAGAGTCCTGTATGCAGAGTACAGAAAGTCTCCACCTTAGTCTGGCCCGTACTCTTGGCCTACCCACAGCATCTGTCACCCACAAATAATACATACACTAATACTCCCCACAATACACACTTTAATACCTCCTCAATAATAATCTCCCCAATAATATTATAGTCTTAAACACAATATACACAATACCCCCTAACACAAAATACCCAATCTAACACTCTCCTCTGCACCTCAACATAATATACACACTATAATACCCTACACACAATATAATACTCCCACACACACACACAATATACACACTATCCTCCTACCGCCATAAAACACAACCAATAATACACACACACTTTGTGGATGTTGGGACCAGCTCCTTGCATGCACCAGTGAAAGAGAGAGGCCTGCCATCCGTGCCTCCCTCCGTTTCCCATCTTCTCCCTGTCTCCCTCCCTTTCTTTGCATCTCCCTGCATCTTTGCGTATACCCAGTCAGTGACGGCTCCGGTCACGTGATGCCTTAATATGGGCTTATCCATATATCTGTTGCAGAGATGGAGAGAGACCTGGAGATTTTACATTTCCTTATAATTCATATTGGTACTTAGTACGGGCACTTATTGTTTTATCAGTACTGGGTACCTGACCGTACTGGCCTACGAGTGAGAAGGCAATATTGGCATCACACAGTTACTGTTGAATATGTCATTCAATCCATTTTGAAAATAGTAATGCAATGTGGTTTTGTTTTGTTTGCTTTTTGCAGTAATGAAGAATGAAAAAGTTATATTAAAATTAAATTGGAGGGGAACTGGATTCAGCATTTCTTCATGAACTCTGCACTTGTGAGCATTGACCTTCTTGAGTGCCCTGACAGGTACACGCAACTTTAAGACTATAATCTTCATCAACTGCTGTGCAAGCTTTCGTGCTATACCTCCCCCTCCGGTTTTGATTTATACATTTGCTCTCTCAATTCATGTCCTCTAATATCTGGAGGCTCTCTCCTAGCATTTCTCTCTACCACAGCACGTCATCCCAATGTAACCTCTCTCTTGTTCTTTCTGTTTACTGTTTCCTCACTCCTCTGTAAAACTTTTCTAATTTCTCTAACTTCCACACTCCTGCTTTTATCCACATGTTCTATACACTTTCCTTCCCCTACCTTTGCATGTGTCTACACAAAGCACCATTTGTACAGACCTCTATTGCAGCTATTTCTGCACTGCTCAATGAAATGCACTCCTGCACATCCTATTCTCTTCCACCTTCCCTCATTCTCTACGCCCCCCTCTCAAAGCCCCATCTCTCTATGTCTCCTCTCTCTACGCCTATCTGTCTCATTCTCTTGACGCCCTTCTCTCTCTACATATCCCTATCTCTGTCTCTCTCTACACCTATCTCTGTGTCTCCTTCTATGCTCGCTGATGTTGGGGGATATCTCTTATAATCTTGGACCGGCTCATATACACATCAGGCCTCCCTACTAAGAGTGTTAACCTATCTAATGTAATCCACATTCCTTTCCTTACTTTTCTCTTCCCTTCTCCTGTGCCCTCTGGAATGTCCACTCTTACTAACAAGGCTCTAGTTGTACATAACCTCTTCTGCTCTCATCATTCACAATCAGTCATTCCCCTCACCGCATCTTACCTGTCCCACTGATTTGCCTCTGCTTAATTAAACTCTCCTCTGACATCTACTCTAACCTCTCTTCTCTCTTCTCTCTCTTTCTTTCTGCTTAAACTAACAATCTTATTAACTCTTACAATGCTATCCTCCTATCTATATGCCCCCTATAGGCTCTGACACACTCATCCCTCTAACCCACACCTTTGGCTAAATTCCCAAACACACTCATCACACTTCCACTCGCTGTTCTTAATACCTACGGAGGAAATCTCACACTTTGTTTGATTTTTCTACAGTAAAAATGTCTCCTGTCCTGTATAAAGCTGCGCTCTAGGGCTAAATACACTACTTTTTTCCACACTCATCAACACTCAAATTTAATTTACGCTGTTTTTTTTCTCTGTATTTGACTCCCTCCACTGACCTTCTCCTCCCACTTGCCATCCTTCCTTCACTTCTCCTCAAGCATTTGACTACTTCAGAGGCAAGGTGGATGCCACCCAAAAGGAGATTCCTTCTGTCCCTTCCCCCTTCTCTCCTTCTACCCAAATCTCCTTCTGCACTTGACTCCTTTTCTTCTCTTACAGAGCTGGAAGCTAATCATCTTCTATTCTCCCTCTACCACATGCCCTCTAGATCGTATCCCCTCACACCTTACTGCATCTCTTAGTCCCCACTCTCACCCACATCTTCAATTTCTCCCTATTCTCTGGATTTTTGCCCTCTTACTTTAAGCCTGTAGCGGTCACCCTTTTGTCAGAAACAAACTACACCCTATGTGCCTTACTAACTACCGCTCTGTATCCCTCATGCTGTTTGCCTTCTAATTGCTAGTGTCAACATTCTTAAATCACATGCCCTCCTGGATCCTTTACAACCTGCCTTTCGTACAGCACGTTCTACAGACTGTGCTTAAAGCTAATTCCCAAGGTTTTTCCCTACTAATCCTACTTGATCTATCGGCTGCGTTTGATGCTCTCAATCACTCTCCTCCTTCATATTCTAAACTCGCTCTTGGTATCAGTAACAAAGTTCTATCCTGGTTTTCATCATAACTTTCCTGTCACACATTCTCCATCTCTGTTGCTAACATGTCTTCGTCTTCTATTGATCTGTCTGTGGGTATACATCAGGGCTCTGTTCTGAGATCTCTCTTTCTCTCTACATACTATCATTTGGTGACTTCATCAATGCTTTTGGCCTTAGATATAATCTCTATGCGGATGATACACACACAAATCTATCCACCCCTGTTCTCACTCCTGCAATCCAGTCCCTACTCTTGGGTTGTCTCCTGGCTATATGCTCATGGATGGCACTCCACTGCCTTAAACTTAATGTCTAACACTGGGCTCATATTATCCCCTTTCTCCATCACAGTAAACAGTACTACCATCTATCTTGTCATCAAACATGTTGCATAGGAGTAACATTTGGCTCTTCAATTCCATCTCCATTCACATGCACGGCTATGGGTAAAATGTGTTGCCTCTTTCTCTGTAATATTGCCAAGATCTTCCCTTTCCCCTCTCAACCTACTGCTAAAACTCCAATGTATACTGTTATCCTATAGGTTATTTTAACATACTACTAACAGGCCTCCATGCTTCACAACTTTCTCCTATGCAAAACTCTGCTGCTTAAATTATCTCACTTTCTCCCACAACAGTCTCTGCTCATCTCCTTAAATCCCTGTCCTGGCATCCCATCAAGTTTTTGTATCACCTTCAAAGTTCTCCTCCTTACCTTTTTGTTAAGGCTCTCCATTAATCTGCTCCTTCTTGCATATCATCTTTGATCTCTCGTTATGCCCTTGCTTGTCTCTTGCACTATAACCATAACTGTCTCCTGTAAACTTCTTTCACCTCTACTGTTCTCTCACTTGCCTGAAACCATTTTCCATCACTGCACCGTACATGTGAAACTTCCTCACACTCAGTATATGCCAACATAACCTCTTCCACCCACATGTAAGACCAATCTTAAAATTCACGACTTAAATTAAGCATTTAAAAAACTTTGACTCGTGGCTACTGTCCCACACCCACAGTCACTGCTAACAACTATTGTTCCCAAGATGTGCTTTCTACTAATTGTACCCACCATTAAGGACAAGCATTGTCATCTACTGCACTTCTTCCCCCAACTGCTGCCTCTCTTTAAGTCTTCTAACATTTCTATTAGATTGTAAAGTTCCCAGGGCAAGGATTTACTTTCCTATAATCTGTTTTTATTTGTCGCACTTATTTTTTAATTATTTTTCCCCTCTCCCCTAATGATATACATATAGGTTTTCCTGTCATTTGCATGACAGAGTTATTATGGTTAACTATTGCATCATGTAGACTGCCTTTTCAGTGTGATGTAATTGATTCAGTACTTTGTGTGCAGACTGTGACTGCAGTACAGTGTCACGAACATTAATGACTTGTGTGGTAGAAGCTCTAGAAGGAACACAGCTATGGGAGGGAGGTGGATTTACTTTGGATCACATGGTTTGGCGCAAGGTTCATTGTATATATGATCATAACCATGCAATGCTTAACTTTTATTTCAGGAGGGAAGAACAGTGAATATTGAAGCCATGTGTTTCTTTTCTGTCAGAAGAGAAATTTTGAAAGACAGTTGAAGAGGAGGAAAATGACTACACAGAGACAGATAAGCAATGTGTATATTTCTCATTTAGTATTTGTCGTTTTGTTGACTCCACACAATCCAGCTGCTAAGGGTTTCGCATTGGACATATTCCCCTCTACTCTACCCTTCCTGTGATCTGTACCATGCAGGTTTTTGTTGATTCAATACATCATGAGTAGAGTGTGGCTGCTGTATGAAGTATTGACCCAAGGACCACATCTACTACCATTCATAACAAGAACATGTGCAGTAGCGCACTGCTGTAGTTCTATGTGTTTTATTAAAGGTTGAAGTGGTGCAATCATATGAATCTGGAGTGGGATGAATCCTGTTTGCATCATATGGTTTCATCTAGGCCAGTAGAGTATATCTCTCAGTACAGGTTACACATGGCATCAGTAGTAGTGATTTAAAGAACAGAAAAAACAAGAGAAACTTCAATGTTGATAACAAAGCCAAGTAATGTTGAAGATACTCCTTTAACTATTTATTTGATCAGTCTGTACTGTCTACTCCCCACACAGCTACTAAGTCTTCCATTTGAGATACATTCACCTCCTACTCTGCACTGCTGTTCTGTCCTCTATTCAGAGATGAGTTCCAGTCATGTTTACCACTCTGAATCACTCTGCAGTCATTGATTCAGCACATCATGGGTAGAGCATGGCTACAGATACAGTAAGCTTTATTTTACCGGCTGATCATCCATAATATTGCATTAAAACATAGAATATTACTCAGTTTCCAAAAGATTCAGTGATGCTAATAATGCAGAATCTTACAACACATCCCATCATAATGCACCAGAGGAAGAAATAATCCTTGCTACACTACCGACACGTTTTATTGAAGCACGGCTAGCACCGCAAGCCGGGGGATGCCCCGGCGTGCTAGCCGCACTCCCTCAGCGTGCCGCGCATCACCGATGCACGTTCACGCGTCATCGGGTGCCTGCGCCCCCTGCACGCGCGTCCAGGGCTCCCCGAGGGAGCACTGGTGTCCCGCGATGTGGGGGACAGCGGCAGGGGGTTCCGGGGGACCCGACGGACCCGGCAGCGGAAGGGAGAAAGCCCCGATCGGAGGGCGCTCCTCCGCTGCTTCGGCGTGCGCCCGGCACCCTCCGGCGCGCGCCAGGTTACTGCTGCGGCCAAGAACGGGCAAATGCTCGAATAAACTCGGCCGCAGCAGTATATCTGTACATTGTGTGACGTTTGGCCTCCATGACCATTGATAGCAAATACATATTTTGTATTGAGCGGCTGTGTTATGATGTAGTTGTTATTGATCATCATTGAGATATAATCACAAGAATCTTATGCAAAGGGAAAATGTCTGCAGCATAGTGGGATTTCAGCTCCCAAACTTCTGTAATATTAATGCAATGTCTTACTTTTATTGCAGTGAACACTGAAGAGACGGATCTACGACAACACTGCACAGGACAAGAGCAAACACTACAAGCAGCAAAATGATCTTGCAGTTGCAAGTATGTTCTGTAATGTGCACAATTATTATTTATGGGCTACACACCACAGTGCTGGACATATTCTGTTAACTTCTACCCCTACCATGGAGATGTCTTCCTGTGATTGATTCAGTACATCATATGCACAGTGTGGCTATGATATGATGGATGGATTTAATGAACCCACCACCCACTGACATCTGCATCATCTTCTGTAAAGTGCAGCAGGATATTATCAGCATTTGGGGTGGTATAATCTGGGGCATCTATGTGCTTTTGTGCCTGGATAAGTTCCTCCAGCTGAACCACCCCCCTATACCTGCCACACAGGCATACTTACAGAGCACACTTACTTATGCACACTGACACTTGGAATACACACACACACAGACACAGACACTGTCATGCATGCAGTGTCCTGTATGCAGAGTACAGAAAGTCTCCACCTTACTCTGGCCCGTACTCATGGCCTATCCCCAGCATCTGTCATCCACAACCTCTGTTCCCTCCCTGTAAAGTGCTGCACTAACACACCTGGGTCAGCGCTGCAGCTGATCACAGTGCCGGATCATGATGTCAATGGGATAGGCAGCAGAGCTGATTGACAAGTCAATCAATGCAGCTCCGTAATATATGCACCAAAAGAGATTTCTGTACCCCCTGTCAGGCTACTCCCTGGGCAGCGACCCTTCTCACCCCTCTCATTCCACCTCTGATCACAATAATCTCTCTTGGAGTGTGTAGCAAATTGGAGTTGGGGGAATCTCACCTCTGTAGTGCATGGTCACAATCTGGGCACTGTACCCAAATATTGGGCAATGTGGCACGTCTTACAGTAGAGAATAGAATAAGTAACTATATTCTTTACTTGTGTATTAAGGAACTTATTTGCAATAAAAATTCAGTCCACCTGGGACCAAGACTTTCTGGTTTTCTGAACAAAGTGGAATTGTTTTCCTATAATTTTATATTCTCTGAAATGTAACATCACAATAAAGTACTCCTATTTTTTTCCTTTGTGCTTTTTTATGGACTATTCCTTTATGTATTTCACTTAATGGGACTAATTACCTTACGATTAGATTTCACTTGTATTTTCTTGGGTTACTCTTTGGAATTTCTCTCTGTGTTCATTTATACTATCTTATTTAGAGCAGTCTTTGCCATTGGACCCCATTTCTTGCCAGAGAGATCTGTAACACAGAGTATTGAAGAGAGTACAGAACAGTGGTGAAGTAGATTTTTATGCTTCTAGGCAGCCTCCCTTCTCACCATGTATTCTGCCCCCGACGGTCTCTTGCACTGCTCCCTCCTACACCCACTCTCCTCACTCTTCCCTCCCCTCCCCGCTATCACTCAATGACCCCCTCTCATTCAATCCTGCTCCCTTACTCCCCCCTCACTCATTCTTCCTTCTGCACACACAATCCTCCCGAATATCACTCCCAAACAACACACACACTAATTCTCCCCACAATACACACTATAATACCTCCTTGTGACGATAGCTTCCACAGGCTTATTAATATTACACAAAAATAATTGGGTTTGAACTGAACGAGGCTTAAGATATAATAAATTGTATTTATTCCTTAGAATATAGGTGAACACAACAGATAATACAGTAACGAACAAGAAGTACACTTACTTAAGGGTTGGGGAATGAGAAGTATGATGTAGCATTTCTTTCAGCAGTGAGGAAATCATTCAGGTGATATCAGGTAACCATATCAGCAAACGAAGACAAAGGATATATGGGTGGACAGCAGTTTATAAACCATTCTCCTTCTATTCTTAACCTTAAGCACAGGGGATTGGTTTACAATTACCTCCAGCCACTCACTAACGTGGGAAAGCATTCTGACCCATGCCCCCCTGCTAGTTGGCACATGCGCAGTAGAACTCTGGGGGTCTCATTTCTGAAGCCCCACATTTACGTCAGGAATGCCAGACAGTCTACCATTTGGAGTTCTGGCAGGAAAACCTTTGTTGAAAGGTGTTAACTGGAACACTTAAGACCTGCCCTGGTTTGGGCTTCGGATAAACAGTGAGGGTGATAAAACTCTTTGAACAGCACTTAAATCCTAGACATAGCGGCGTCCCCAGGGCCATCTGCTACCTTATGGCCCAAAAGAATCTCTTCTGGGTCTTTGTCCATACCTTAAGATACACTATTAAGCATAAAACATAAACGTATTAAAATATCCAGTTCCGTTAGGTTTAGCAGGTCCAAACTTCCCAGTTCGCATTGCCAGAACTGGGACACCATATGGTCCAAAAAGCGACTTGCTACGACCTAAGAAACCGGAGTTACACCAATGCACATTAAATCATTTTAATACAAAAATCTCCATTGAAAAAGAAATCTCAGCTTTTCACTAAATCCCCATTGAAAACAACGGGCAGCTCCGCCATAGACTTTCAATGGTAAATCGCCGCCATTGAAGTCAATGGGGGTTTTCTGCCATTGAAGTTTATGGGAAAAGTCCCGAACTTCAAGGGGGTCCATACTCCGTCGGGTTGGTCCAAGCGGGTCAAGGATGGTTCTGCAGCGATGCCGGAGCAGTGGCTACAGATACCCCAAACCCTGATCCGCTGAACCCTCCGGAACCGGAGATATGGATTCCTAAAATTCAGCATTTCTCACTTAGTCATTTTTCTGAGCCGTTTCTGCCGCCGCCGGCAAAGCCTATGGCGCGACCCGCTCTATCTGGTTCGACCCTTATCGGGGGTCCAGGATTCGGGGACCCGGTGGTGGTCGAGTGGGGGGACGCTTAGGAACTAGGGGCAAAAAGAATTTTATCCCTAGGTGCCCTAAAACAGTTTATTTCCCCGCTAATTGACGTTGAACTTGACCCAGTGATTTTAGCTCTTTTGAAGGACATTGTATCCGCTTTGCGGTTTGCGGTCTGGACGGCAGCCAACTAGGTTACCTCGAGGCATCTCCATTGAAGTCAATGAGCCCATTGACTTTCAATGGGAAACCGCCGCTCTCCCTCTCGGACGCCACCTGCTGGTCACTACAGGAAACAGGACGAAAACAGCACAAATTCCTATTGAAATGCATTGAGCCCTAATGGCGGCCAATGGGGACCTGCAAAATGGTGCCCGAAAAGGCGGGAAACTTACACAAAGAGCTATAATCATTAAAGAATTATTAACCCTTGTGCTCCCGGATGGATTCTAGTGTGTGTGTGATGCAAACACTGAGTAACCAGACATTACAATGGAACAGGGGAAAATACATTTACATGTCATAACAAGGGTTACATCACATTTCTGGACCTCAGCCCAGTTAACCCCTTGTCTCCCTGGTGCGGTCAGGGGTGGCCAAATGGGGTGCAACCCCTTTAATACCGGGCCACCCCCTCTCTCCCTCTACACCTCCCCTTCTTAATGCGTGTCCTGTGGCCCACTGGCCCTGACGGGGAGTGGGGCACTGCTGGCACCATTAATGAATTCAGTCTCAGAGGGATAGTCCTGGCGTGAAAGTCCATCAGCATTGCTGTTTTCACTACCCTTTTTGTGCTGAATGGTGAATTCAAATTCTTGCAAAGCCAAGCTCCATCTCAGCAGTTTGGCATTTTCCCCTGATACCCTCTGTAGCCAGCTCAGGGGATTGTGGTCGGTAATGACCGTGAAAGCCCTCCCATAGACATAGGGCTGGAGCTTTTTGAGTGCCCACACAATGGCCAAGCACTCCTTTTCAATGGTGGCATATGCCACCTCCCTGGGGAGCAGTTTGCGACTGAGATACACCACAGGGTGCTCTTTGCCGTCGTCCCCCACCTGGCTCAACACAGCCCCCACACCAAAGTCTGAGGCATCAGTCTGAATAAGAAAATGCTTGGTATAATCTGGGGCAGCCAGGATGGGGGCCTCAGCAAGCGCAGCTTTCAGTGCCTGGAAAGCAGTTTCACAGCAGGAGACCAGGTAATAAGCACAGGCAGTTGCTTCTTAGTCAGATCAGTCAGGGGTTTGGCCACGGCGCTGTACTGTGGGACAAATTTCCTGTAGTACCCTGCGGTGCCCAAAAAGGCCATGACCTGTTTCTTGGTTTTTGGAACAGGCCACTGAACTATGGCTTCTACCTTGGCTGGCTCTGGCTTGAAATGCCCTCCACCCACCCTGTGCCCTAAGTACAGGACTTCTGCCATACCTACCATACACTTAGTGGGTTTTAAGGTAAGCCCAGCCTCCCTGATTCTATCCAGCACCGCAGCTACATGTCCTATGTGGGATTCCCAGGAATTACTAAAGACAGCAATGTCATCTAAGTAAGCCCTGGCATAGCTCTGCATCCCTTCCAGTAACCTATTGACCAGGCGTTGGAAGGTAGCCGGGGCATTCTTCATCCCAAATGGCATCACCAAAAACTCATAGAGGCCACTTGGAGTGAAGAATGCTGACTTCTCCCTAGCCTCCAGGGTCAGGGGAATCTGCCAGTAGCCTTTGCTCAGATCCATGGTGGTCAGATACTTTGCCCCCGCGAGTTCATCTAGTAACTCATCCATGCGGGGCATGGGGTAAGCATCTGACACCGTCCCAGCGTTGAGCAACCGGTAGTCCACACAAAACCGGGTGGTTTTGTTCTTCTTAGGCACTAGGACTACTGGACTTGCCCAAGGGCTCTGGGACGGAGTAATTACCCCTAGGGTCAGCATCTCCTCAATCTCTCTCTCCATACTTGTCTTGACCTCTGCTGACACTCTATAAGCGTGCTTATGCAGAGGCTGCAGGTCCCCTGTGTGTACTGGGTGTTTGGTGAGATGTGTGGTCCCTGGCATGTCAGTGAAGAGGGCGCTATACTGAGCTAGCATGTCCCTGGCTTCTCCCTTCTGCCTAGCACTCAACTGTGCCCCGATCTCTACCTGCTCAACAGTGTTTCCTTGCTTTGCCTCCCCTAGGAGATCAGGCAGAGCATTGCTCGCCGGATCCTCCAGCAGTGGGCTACAAATGGCCATTACTGCTCCCATACTCGGTGCTCTGTATTCCTTTAACATATTAATGTGATATGTCTTGTGCCTCTCAGGCGCTACCTGTACAACATAGTTGCACTCATTCACCTTTCGGATAACCGGGTACGGTCCCGACCAGGCAGCCATCAGCTTGTTCTCCCGAGTGGGTTTGAGAACAAGCACCTGCTGTCCTGGGATGAATTCTCTGCTACGGCCTGCTGGTCATACCATTGCTTCTGCTTGGTCTGAGCAGCCCTGAGGTGGTCCTGGGCCACCCCCATAAGCATCTCTAACCGGTCTCTGAGATCTACTACATACTGGATCACTGAAGCATCAGTAGCAGTAGTCTCCCCCTCCCATCCCTCACGGAAGAGGTCCAGAGGTCCACGTACCCTGCGGCCATATAGTAGCTCGAAGGGGGAGAAGCCTGTAGATTCTTGCGGTACCTCTCGGTATGCAAACAGCAAGTGCTGCAGGTGAATCTCCCAGTCTTTCCCCTCCGCCTCTATAAAGGTCCGAAGCATCTGCTTCAGGGTACCATTAAACCTCTCACATAATCCGTTTGTTTGGGGATGGTAAGGGGAAGTGCGCTGGTGCTGTACACCGCAGGCATCCCAGAGACAATGTAACAGTTCACTCATGAACTGCGACCCCTGATCAGTTAGGATCTCACTAGGGAAACCTACCCTAGCAAAAATGTTCAGCAAAGCTGCTGCCACTGTCTTGGCACTTATGGTGCCCAGCGCTACCGCCTCAGGGTACCGGGTGGCAAAATCCACCACCGTGAGGATGTAGCACTTCCCTGACCTGCTAGGAATCATGAGGGGTCCTATCAGGTCCATCGCTACCTTCTGGAAGGGTTCCCCTATTATCGGTAGGGGTCTCAGGGGTGCCTTCACACGGTCGCCCGCCTTACCTACTCGCTGGCAGGCATCACAGGAGCGGCAGAAATCAGCCGCATCCCTGGATGCCCCCGGCCAGAAATAACGCTGCAATAACCGGGCTCGCGTTCTGGTGACCCCCTGATGTCCCGCTAACGGAATAGAGTGAGCTACCCGTAACAATTGCTGTCGGTACCCCTGGGGTACTACTAGCTGTCGCTTACCGGTCAATCCCTTCTCTATTCTCGGGTTCCCTTCTTCTCTGTATAGGAGTCCCTTATGCCATAGGCAGCGCTCAGTGCCCTCCCCTGCCTGAGATTCGGACGCCCGAAGTCTCACGCCGGCCAGGGTAGGGTCTGCCTTCACTGCCTCCCTAAACTGGGCTCCTAAATCTGCCCCCCCCCAGTCATGTCATTGTCAGGGGAAGGGGACACGGTAAGGGGGAACAGTAAGTCAGCCTGTGGTTGCAACTGATCCTGGCTTACCTCCCTGGGCTCCTCTGTGCCCTCCGCTAACGTTGGTCCCAAAGGCTGGGGGACTGGGGTGGCCACCGCCGACATTGCCGCGGTCTGGCTCCGGGTAACCGCCGCCACTGCAGCGGGCTGGGGCACACGGTCGTAGGTGCAGGTCATCGGTCCCAGGTCATTGCCCAAAAGAATTTCAGCATCCAAACCTGGTAAAACCCCCACCTCCCGCACACCCTTGCCCACCCCCCAATCCAAAAAAATGCGGGCCACCTGCAGGAAACGTGGCTCTCCGTCAGCCACAGTGATCTGTATCCCAGGGCCTGGGATCAATTCCTCTGGCCGGACCATATCAGGTCGGACCAGGGTCACTGCAGCTCCTGAATCAAGTAAGCCAACTGCTTGCCGGTCACCGACTGTGACCGGGGTGAGATGCTTGCTCCTGCCGTCCGTCTGCTGCAGGTCTGCGCTGTGATGTCCTCCGCTCCTGGCTGTAGGCACTGAAGAAACCGGGGTAGGGGTGACATGGGACGTCTCGCTGGGAGTTGTTTCCATGACCGGTCCTGGTTCTTTGGTGGAAGCCACCCGCACGCGGGCTACCGGCTTTGCAGCTGGGGTGCGTTGCCCTCGATAGGGTCCGTTGGAACGCAGGGGTTCCGGGCAATCTGGTCTGATGTGACCAGTGCTGTTGCAATTGTAGTACCGGCGCTCATGCCGGAGCTCCCGCCTTCTGTGACCCGCTGCCCGCAGGCGGCTTTTGGGTCCACTGGGGGGTACTCACAGCTTTCTTGGCCGGCGCCGGTGGGGTTACCGCTTTGGCTGGTACCTTGGCGGTCATCTGGGACCGGCTGACCACATAGTCATCTGCCATCCTCGCCGCCTCGGTGTAGGTCTTGGGCTTTTTATCATACACAAAAGCCCTCACCGCCGGCGGGCACTGCTGCATGAGCTGCTCCTGAAAGATGAGGTCCAGCAGGCGTTGGTAAGTCTTGGCCTCAGAGCCCTCCACCCAGTGTAACCCATACAAAGCCATGCGGGTCACATAAGTGACATAGGTCTCCTGAGGGTGCCTCTCCTCCAGCCGGAACTTACCCCGGTAAGCTTCAGGGGTAAAACCATGCTGAAACAGCAAAAGTTCTTTCAGGTGGTCATAGTCATCAGCAAACTCCTCTGTAAGCGCCATCAAAGTCTGTTTAGCCAAGCTGGAGAGTAGCGGGTCCAGGCGTGCAACCCTATGCTGGGGAAGCACCCCGTACCGCCGGCACTGCGTTTCAAAGTTCCTTAGAAACATGTCAATCCGATCAGTGCCCTCCACATACTTGGTGAGACTGTGCTTGTCCAGTTGGAGTCCATCTCTGGGGGGTCGGACCGGGGGGCAATAAGCGGGTCTGTTCATTGCCATAGAGATAAACGTTAGGGTTAGGGTTAGGGTTATAGGGGAATACGAAAATTTAGGTATGTGACTCAGTTGGGTACTAACCAATCAGAGAAGAGTTAGGGTTGAAAGTTAGGGTTGAAAGTTAGGGTTGAAAGTTAGGGTTGACACTTAGGATTATTTTTCTATTTTTGTTTGGCCCAGGGTTATAGGGGAATACGAAAATTTAGGTATGTGACTCATTTGGGTACTAACCAATCAGAGAAGAGTTAGGGTTGAAAGTTAGGGTTGAAAGTTAGGGTTGAAAGTTAGGGTTATTTTTCTATTTTTGTTTGGCCCAGGGTTATAGGGGAATACGAAAATTTAGGTATGTGACTCATTTGGGTACTAACCAATCAGAGAAGAGTTAGGGTTGAAAGTTAGGGTTGAAAGTTAGGAATGACAATTAGGATTATTTTTCTATTTTTGTTTGGCCCAGGGTTATAGGGGAATACGAAAATTTAGGTATGTGACTCATTTGGGTACTAACCAATCAGAGAAGAGTTAGGGTTGAAAGTTAGGGTTGAAAGTTAGGGTTGAAAGTTAGGGTTGAAAGTTAGGGTTGAAAGTTAGGGTTGACACTTAGGATAATTTTTCTATTTTTGTTTGGCCCAGGGTTATAGGGGAATACGAAAATTTAGGTATGTGACTCATTTGGGTACTAACCAATCAGAGAAGAGTTAGGGTTGAAAGTTAGGGTTGAAAGTTAGGGTTGAAAGTTAGGGTTGAAAGTTAGGGTTGAAAGTTAGGGTTGACACTTAGGATTATTTTTCTATTTTTGTTTGGCCCAGGGTTATAGGGGAATACGAAAATTTAGGTATGTGACTCATTTGGGTACTAACCAATCAGAGAAGAGTTAGGGTTGAAAGTTAGGGTTGAAAGTTAGGGTTGAAAGTTAGGGTTAGGGTTCGGGTTAGGGTTCGGGTTAGGGTTAGGGTTAGGGTTAGGGTTAGGGTTAGGGTTATAGGGGAATACGAAAATTTAGGGTTAGGGTTAGGGTTAGGGTTAGGGTTCGGGTTAGGGTTATAGGGGAATACGAAAATTTAGGGTTAGGGTTAGGGTTAGGGTTAGGGTTAGGGTTATAGGGGAATACGAAAATTTAGGTATGTGACTCATTTGGGTACTAACCAATCAGAGAAGAGTTAGGGTTGAAAGTTAGGGTTGAAAGTTAGGGTTGAAAGTTAGGGTTGAAAGTTAGGGTTGAAAGTTAGGGTTGACACTTAGGATTATTTTTCTATTTTTGTTTGGCCCAGGGTTATAGGGGAATACGAAAATTTAGGTATGTGACTCATTTGGGTACTAACCAATCAGAGAAGAGTTAGGGTTGAAAGTTAGGGTTGAAAGTTAGGGTTGAAAGTTAGGGTTAGGGTTAGGGTTAGGGTTATAGGGGAATACGAAAATTTAGGTATGTGACTCATTTGGGTGCTAACCAATCAGAGAAGAGTTAGGGTTGAAAGTTAGGGTTGAAAGTTAGGGTTGAAAGTTAGGGTTGACACTTAGGATTATTTTTCTATTTTTGTTTGGCCCAGGGTTATAGGGGAATACGAAAATTTAGGTATGTGACTCATTTGGGTACTAACCAATCAGAGAAGAGTTAGGGTTGAAAGTTAGGGTTGAAAGTTAGGGTTGAAAGTTAGGGTTGAAAGTTAGGGTTGAAAGTTAGGGTTGAAAGTTAGGATTATTTTTCTATTTTTGTTTGGCCCAGGGTTATAGGGGAATACGAAAATTTAGGTATGTGACTCATTTGGGTACTAACCAATCAGAGAAGAGTTAGGGTTGAAAGTTAGGGTTGAAAGTTAGGGTTGAAAGTTAGGGTTGACACTTAGGATTATTTTTCTATTTTTGTTTGGCCCAGGGTTATAGGGGAATACGAAAATTTAGGTATGTGACTCATTTGGGTACTAACCAATCAGAGAAGAGTTAGGGTTGAAAGTTAGGGTTGAAAGTTAGGGTTGAAAGTTAGGGTTGAAAGTTAGGGTTGAAAGTTAGGATTATTTTTCTATTTTTGTTTGGCCCAGGGTTATAGGGGAATACGAAAATTTAGGTATGTGACTCATTTGGGTACTAACCAATCAGAGAAGAGTTAGGGTTGAAAGTTAGGGTTGAAAGTTAGGGTTGAAAGTTAGGGTTGAAAGTTAGGGTTGACACTTAGGATTATTTTTCTATTTTTGTTTGGCCCCGCGTATTGACCGTGAAAGCCCTCCCATAGACATAGGGCTGGAGCTTTTTGAGTGCCCACACAATGGCCAAGCACTCCTTTTCAATGGTGGCATATGCCACCTCCCTGGGGAGCAGTTTGCGACTGAGATACACCACAGGGTGCTCTTTGCCGTCGTCCCCCACCTGGCTCAACACAGCCCCCACACCAAAGTCTGAGGCATCAGTCTGAATAAGAAAATGCTTGGTATAATCTGGGGCAGCCAGGATGGGGGCCTCAGCAAGCGCAGCTTTCAGTGCCTGGAAAGCAGTTTCACAGCAGGAGACCAGGTAATAAGCACAGGCAGTTGCTTCTTAGTCAGATCAGTCAGGGGTTTGGCCACGGCGCTGTACTGTGGGACAAATTTCCTGTAGTACCCTGCGGTGCCCAAAAAGGCCATGACCTGTTTCTTGGTTTTTGGAACAGGCCACTGAACTATGGCTTCTACCTTGGCTGGCTCTGGCTTGAAATGCCCTCCACCCACCCTGTGCCCTAAGTACAGGACTTCTGCCATACCTACCATACACTTAGTGGGTTTTAAGGTAAGCCCAGCCTCCCTGATTCTATCCAGCACCGCAGCTACATGTCCTATGTGGGATTCCCAGGAATTACTAAAGACAGCAATGTCATCTAAGTAAGCCCTGGCATAGCTCTGCATCCCTTCCAGTAACCTATTGACCAGGCGTTGGAAGGTAGCCGGGGCATTCTTCATCCCAAATGGCATCACCAAAAACTCATAGAGGCCACTTGGAGTGAAGAATGCTGACTTCTCCCTAGCCTCCAGGGTCAGGGGAATCTGCCAGTAGCCTTTGCTCAGATCCATGGTGGTCAGATACTTTGCCCCCGCGAGTTCATCTAGTAACTCATCCATGCGGGGCATGGGGTAAGCATCTGACACCGTCCCAGCGTTGAGCAACCGGTAGTCCACACAAAACCGGGTGGTTTTGTTCTTCTTAGGCACTAGGACTACTGGACTTGCCCAAGGGCTCTGGGACGGAGTAATTACCCCTAGGGTCAGCATCTCCTCAATCTCTCTCTCCATACTTGTCTTGACCTCTGCTGACACTCTATAAGCGTGCTTATGCAGAGGCTGCAGGTCCCCTGTGTGTACTGGGTGTTTGGTGAGATGTGTGGTCCCTGGCATGTCAGTGAAGAGGGCGCTATACTGAGCTAGCATGTCCCTGGCTTCTCCCTTCTGCCTAGCACTCAACTGTGCCCCGATCTCTACCTGCTCAACAGTGTTTCCTTGCTTTGCCTCCCCTAGGAGATCAGGCAGAGCATTGCTCGCCGGATCCTCCAGCAGTGGGCTACAAATGGCCATTACTGCTCCCATACTCGGTGCTCTGTATTCCTTTAACATATTAATGTGATATGTCTTGTGCCTCTCAGGCGCTACCTGTACAACATAGTTGCACTCATTCACCTTTCGGATAACCGGGTACGGTCCCGACCAGGCAGCCATCAGCTTGTTCTCCCGAGTGGGTTTGAGAACAAGCACCTGCTGTCCTGGGATGAATTCTCTGCTACGGCCTGCTGGTCATACCATTGCTTCTGCTTGGTCTGAGCAGCCCTGAGGTGGTCCTGGGCCACCCCCATAAGCATCTCTAACCGGTCTCTGAGATCTACTACATACTGGATCACTGAAGCATCAGTAGCAGTAGTCTCCCCCTCCCATCCCTCACGGAAGAGGTCCAGAGGTCCACGTACCCTGCGGCCATATAGTAGCTCGAAGGGGGAGAAGCCTGTAGATTCTTGCGGTACCTCTCGGTATGCAAACAGCAAGTGCTGCAGGTGAATCTCCCAGTCTTTCCCCTCCGCCTCTATAAAGGTCCGAAGCATCTGCTTCAGGGTACCATTAAACCTCTCACATAATCCGTTTGTTTGGGGATGGTAAGGGGAAGTGCGCTGGTGCTGTACACCGCAGGCATCCCAGAGACAATGTAACAGTTCACTCATGAACTGCGACCCCTGATCAGTTAGGATCTCACTAGGGAAACCTACCCTAGCAAAAATGTTCAGCAAAGCTGCTGCCACTGTCTTGGCACTTATGGTGCCCAGCGCTACCGCCTCAGGGTACCGGGTGGCAAAATCCACCACCGTGAGGATGTAGCACTTCCCTGACCTGCTAGGAATCATGAGGGGTCCTATCAGGTCCATCGCTACCTTCTGGAAGGGTTCCCCTATTATCGGTAGGGGTCTCAGGGGTGCCTTCACACGGTCGCCCGCCTTACCTACTCGCTGGCAGGCATCACAGGAGCGGCAGAAATCAGCCGCATCCCTGGATGCCCCCGGCCAGAAATAACGCTGCAATAACCGGGCTCGCGTTCTGGTGACCCCCTGATGTCCCGCTAACGGAATAGAGTGAGCTACCCGTAACAATTGCTGTCGGTACCCCTGGGGTACTACTAGCTGTCGCTTACCGGTCAATCCCTTCTCTATTCTCGGGTTCCCTTCTTCTCTGTATAGGAGTCCCTTATGCCATAGGCAGCGCTCAGTGCCCTCCCCTGCCTGAGATTCGGACGCCCGAAGTCTCACGCCGGCCAGGGTAGGGTCTGCCTTCACTGCCTCCCTAAACTGGGCTCCTAAATCTGCCCCCCCCCAGTCATGTCATTGTCAGGGGAAGGGGACACGGTAAGGGGGAACAGTAAGTCAGCCTGTGGTTGCAACTGATCCTGGCTTACCTCCCTGGGCTCCTCTGTGCCCTCCGCTAACGTTGGTCCCAAAGGCTGGGGGACTGGGGTGGCCACCGCCGACATTGCCGCGGTCTGGCTCCGGGTAACCGCCGCCACTGCAGCGGGCTGGGGCACACGGTCGTAGGTGCAGGTCATCGGTCCCAGGTCATTGCCCAAAAGAATTTCAGCATCCAAACCTGGTAAAACCCCCACCTCCCGCACACCCTTGCCCACCCCCCAATCCAAAAAAATGCGGGCCACCTGCAGGAAACGTGGCTCTCCGTCAGCCACAGTGATCTGTATCCCAGGGCCTGGGATCAATTCCTCTGGCCGGACCATATCAGGTCGGACCAGGGTCACTGCAGCTCCTGAATCAAGTAAGCCAACTGCTTGCCGGTCACCGACTGTGACCGGGGTGAGATGCTTGCTCCTGCCGTCCGTCTGCTGCAGGTCTGCGCTGTGATGTCCTCCGCTCCTGGCTGTAGGCACTGAAGAAACCGGGGTAGGGGTGACATGGGACGTCTCGCTGGGAGTTGTTTCCATGACCGGTCCTGGTTCTTTGGTGGAAGCCACCCGCACGCGGGCTACCGGCTTTGCAGCTGGGGTGCGTTGCCCTCGATAGGGTCCGTTGGAACGCAGGGGTTCCGGGCAATCTGGTCTGATGTGACCAGTGCTGTTGCAATTGTAGTACCGGCGCTCATGCCGGAGCTCCCGCCTTCTGTGACCCGCTGCCCGCAGGCGGCTTTTGGGTCCACTGGGGGGTACTCACAGCTTTCTTGGCCGGCGCCGGTGGGGTTACCGCTTTGGCTGGTACCTTGGCGGTCATCTGGGACCGGCTGACCACATAGTCATCTGCCATCCTCGCCGCCTCGGTGTAGGTCTTGGGCTTTTTATCATACACAAAAGCCCTCACCGCCGGCGGGCACTGCTGCATGAGCTGCTCCTGAAAGATGAGGTCCAGCAGGCGTTGGTAAGTCTTGGCCTCAGAGCCCTCCACCCAGTGTAACCCATACAAAGCCATGCGGGTCACATAAGTGACATAGGTCTCCTGAGGGTGCCTCTCCTCCAGCCGGAACTTACCCCGGTAAGCTTCAGGGGTAAAACCATGCTGAAACAGCAAAAGTTCTTTCAGGTGGTCATAGTCATCAGCAAACTCCTCTGTAAGCGCCATCAAAGTCTGTTTAGCCAAGCTGGAGAGTAGCGGGTCCAGGCGTGCAACCCTATGCTGGGGAAGCACCCCGTACCGCCGGCACTGCGTTTCAAAGTTCCTTAGAAACATGTCAATCCGATCAGTGCCCTCCACATACTTGGTGAGACTGTGCTTGTCCAGTTGGAGTCCATCTCTGGGGGGTCGGACCGGGGGGCAATAAGCGGGTCTGTTCATTGCCATAGAGATAAACGTTAGGGTTAGGGTTAGGGTTATAGGGGAATACGAAAATTTAGGTATGTGACTCAGTTGGGTACTAACCAATCAGAGAAGAGTTAGGGTTGAAAGTTAGGGTTGAAAGTTAGGGTTGAAAGTTAGGGTTGACACTTAGGATTATTTTTCTATTTTTGTTTGGCCCAGGGTTATAGGGGAATACGAAAATTTAGGTATGTGACTCATTTGGGTACTAACCAATCAGAGAAGAGTTAGGGTTGAAAGTTAGGGTTGAAAGTTAGGGTTGAAAGTTAGGGTTATTTTTCTATTTTTGTTTGGCCCAGGGTTATAGGGGAATACGAAAATTTAGGTATGTGACTCATTTGGGTACTAACCAATCAGAGAAGAGTTAGGGTTGAAAGTTAGGGTTGAAAGTTAGGAATGACAATTAGGATTATTTTTCTATTTTTGTTTGGCCCAGGGTTATAGGGGAATACGAAAATTTAGGTATGTGACTCATTTGGGTACTAACCAATCAGAGAAGAGTTAGGGTTGAAAGTTAGGGTTGAAAGTTAGGGTTGAAAGTTAGGGTTGAAAGTTAGGGTTGAAAGTTAGGGTTGACACTTAGGATAATTTTTCTATTTTTGTTTGGCCCAGGGTTATAGGGGAATACGAAAATTTAGGTATGTGACTCATTTGGGTACTAACCAATCAGAGAAGAGTTAGGGTTGAAAGTTAGGGTTGAAAGTTAGGGTTGAAAGTTAGGGTTGAAAGTTAGGGTTGAAAGTTAGGGTTGACACTTAGGATTATTTTTCTATTTTTGTTTGGCCCAGGGTTATAGGGGAATACGAAAATTTAGGTATGTGACTCATTTGGGTACTAACCAATCAGAGAAGAGTTAGGGTTGAAAGTTAGGGTTGAAAGTTAGGGTTGAAAGTTAGGGTTCGGGTTAGGGTTCGGGTTAGGGTTAGGGTTAGGGTTAGGGTTAGGGTTATAGGGGAATACGAAAATTTAGGGTTAGGGTTAGGGTTAGGGTTAGGGTTCGGGTTAGGGTTATAGGGGAATACGAAAATTTAGGGTTAGGGTTAGGGTTAGGGTTAGGGTTAGGGTTAGGGTTATAGGGGAATACGAAAATTTAGGTATGTGACTCATTTGGGTACTAACCAATCAGAGAAGAGTTAGGGTTGAAAGTTAGGGTTGAAAGTTAGGGTTGAAAGTTAGGGTTGAAAGTTAGGGTTGAAAGTTAGGGTTGACACTTAGGATTATTTTTCTATTTTTGTTTGGCCCAGGGTTATAGGGGAATACGAAAATTTAGGTATGTGACTCATTTGGGTACTAACCAATCAGAGAAGAGTTAGGGTTGAAAGTTAGGGTTGAAAGTTAGGGTTGAAAGTTAGGGTTAGGGTTAGGGTTAGGGTTATAGGGGAATACGAAAATTTAGGTATGTGACTCATTTGGGTGCTAACCAATCAGAGAAGAGTTAGGGTTGAAAGTTAGGGTTGAAAGTTAGGGTGTTAGGGTTGACACTTAGGATTATTTTTCTATTTTTGTTTGGCCCAGGGTTATAGGGGAATACGAAAATTTAGGTATGTGACTCATTTGGGTACTAACCAATCAGAGAAGAGTTAGGGTTGAAAGTTAGGGTTGAAAGTTAGGGTTGAAAGTTAGGGTTGAAAGTTAGGGTTGAAAGTTAGGGTTGAAAGTTAGGATTATTTTTCTATTTTTGTTTGGCCCAGGGTTATAGGGGAATACGAAAATTTAGGTATGTGACTCATTTGGGTACTAACCAATCAGAGAAGAGTTAGGGTTGAAAGTTAGGGTTGAAAGTTAGGGTTGAAAGTTAGGGTTGACACTTAGGATTATTTTTCTATTTTTGTTTGGCCCAGGGTTATAGGGGAATACGAAAATTTAGGTATGTGACTCATTTGGGTACTAACCAATCAGAGAAGAGTTAGGGTTGAAAGTTAGGGTTGAAAGTTAGGGTTGACACTTAGGATTATTTTTCTATTTTTGTTTGGCCCAGGGTTATAGGGGAATACGAAAATTTAGGTATGTGACTCATTTGGGTACTAACCAATCAGAGAAGAGTTAGGGTTGAAAGTTAGGGTTGAAAGTTAGGGTTGAAAGTTAGGGTTGAAAGTTAGGGTTGACACTTAGGATTATTTTTCTATTTTTGTTTGGCCCAGGGTTATAGGGGAATACGAAAATTTAGGTATGTGACTCATTTGGGTACTAACCAATCAGAGAAGAGTTAGGGTTGAAAGTTAGGGTTGAAAGTTAGGGTTGAAAGTTAGGGTTGAAAGTTAGGGTTAGGGTTAGGGTTAGGGTTAGGGTTAGGGTTATAGGGGAATACGAAAATTTAGGTATGTGACTCATTTGGGTACTAACCAATCAGAGAAGAGTTAGGGTTGAAAGTTAGGGTTGAAAGTTAGGGTTGAAAGTTAGGGTTGACACTTAGGATTATTTTTCTATTTTTGTTTGGCCCAGGGTTATAGGGGAATACGAAAATTTAGGTATGTGACTCATTTGGGTACTAACCAATCAGAGAAGAGTTAGGGTTGAAAGTTAGGGTTGAAAGTTAGGGTTGAAAGTTAGGGTTGAAAGTTAGGGTTGACACTTAGGATTATTTTTCTATTTTTGTTTGGCCCAGGGTTATAGGGGAATACGAAAATTTAGGTATGTGACTCATTTGGGTACTAACCAATCAGAGAAGAGTTAGGGTTGAAAGTTAGGGTTGAAAGTTAGGGTTGAAAGTTAGGGTTATTTTTCTATTTTTGTTTGGCCCAGGGTTATAGGGGAATACGAAAATTTAGGTATGTGACTCATTTGGGTACTAACCAATCAGAGAAGAGTTAGGGTTGAAAGTTAGGGTTGAAAGTTAGGGTTGAAAGTTAGGGTTGAAAGTTAGGGTTGAAAGTTAGGGTTGACACTTAGGATTATTTTTCTATTTTTGTTTGGCCCAGGGTTATAGGGGAATACGAAAATTTAGGTATGTGACTCATTTGGGTACTAACCAATCAGAGAAGAGTTAGGGTTGAAAGTTAGGGTTGAAAGTTAGGGTTGAAAGTTAGGGTTGACACTTAGGATTATTTTTCTATTTTTGTTTGGCCCAGGGTTATAGGGGAATACGAAAATTTAGGTATGTGACTCATTTGGGTACTAACCAATCAGAGAAGAGTTAGGGTTGAAAGTTAGGGTTGAAAGTTAGGGTTGAAAGTTAGGGTTAGGGTTAGGGTTAGGGTTAGGGTTAGGGTTATAGGGGAATACGAAAATTTAGGTATGTGACTCATTTGGGTGCTAACCAATCAGAGAAGAGTTAGGGTTGAAAGTTAGGGTTGAAAGTTAGGGTTGAAAGTTAGGGTTGACATTTAGGATTATTTTTCTATTTTTGTTTGGCCCAGGGTTATAGGGGAATACGAAAATTTAGGGTTAGGGTTAGGGTTAGGGTTAGGGTTAGGGTTAGGGTTAGGGTTAGGGTTAGGGTTAGGGTTAGGGTTAGGGTTAGGGTTAGGGTTAGGGTTAGGGTTAGGGTTATAGGGGAATACGAAAATTTAGGTATGTGACTCATTTGGGTACTAACCAATCAGAGAAGAGTTAGGGTTGAAAGTTAGGGTTGAAAGTTAGGGTTGAAAGTTAGGGTTGAAAGTTAGGGTTGAAAGTTAGGGTTGAAAGTTAGGGTTGACACTTAGGATTATTTTTCTATTTTTGTTTGGCCCAGGGTTATAGGGGAATACGAAAATTTAGGTATGTGACTCATTTGGGTACTAACCAATCAGAGAAGAGTTAGGGTTGAAAGTTAGGGTTGAAAGTTAGGGTTGAAAGTTAGGGTTGAAAGTTAGGGTTGACACTTAGGATTATTTTTCTATTTTTGTTTGGCCCAGGGTTATAGGGGAATACGAAAATTTAGGTATGTGACTCATTTGGGTACTAACCAATCAGAGAAGAGTTAGGGTTGAAAGTTAGGGTTGAAAGTTAGGGTTGAAAGTTAGGGTTGAAAGTTAGGATTATTTTTCTATTTTTGTTTGGCCCAGGGTTATAGGGGAATACGAAAATTTAGGTATGTGACTCATTTGGGTACTAACCAATCAGAGTTAGGGTTAGGGTTAGGGTTAGGTTTAGGGTTAGGGTTAGGGTTAGGGTTAGGGTTAGGGTTAGGGTTATAGGGGAATACGAAAATTTAGGTATGTGACTCATTTGGGTACTAACCAATCAGAGAAGAGTTAGGGTTGAAAGTTAGGGTTGAAAGTTAGGGTTGAAAGTTAGGGTTGACACTTAGGATTATTTTTCTATTTTTGTTTGGCCCAGGGTTATAGGGGAATACGAAAATTTAGGTATGTGACTCATTTGGGTACTAACCAATCAGAGAAGAGTTAGGGTTGAAAGTTAGGGTTGAAAGTTAGGGTTGAAAGTTAGGGTTGAAAGTTAGGGTTGAAAGTTAGGATTATTTTTCTATTTTTGTTTGGCCCAGGGTTATAGGGGAATACGAAAATTTAGGTATGTGACTCATTTGGGTACTAACCAATCAGAGAAGAGTTAGGGTTGAAAGTTAGGGTTGAAAGTTAGGGTTGAAAGTTAGGGTTGAAAGTTAGGGTTGACACTTAGGATTATTTTTCTATTTTTGTTTGGCCCCGCGTATTGACCGTGAAAGCCCTCCCATAGACATAGGGCTGGAGCTTTTTGAGTGCCCACACAATGGCCAAGCACTCCTTTTCAATGGTGGCATATGCCACCTCCCTGGGGAGCAGTTTGCGACTGAGATACACCACAGGGTGCTCTTTGCCGTCGTCCCCCACCTGGCTCAACACAGCCCCCACACCAAAGTCTGAGGCATCAGTCTGAATAAGAAAATGCTTGGTATAATCTGGGGCAGCCAGGATGGGGGCCTCAGCAAGCGCAGCTTTCAGTGCCTGGAAAGCAGTTTCACAGCAGGAGACCAGGTAATAAGCACAGGCAGTTGCTTCTTAGTCAGATCAGTCAGGGGTTTGGCCACGGCGCTGTACTGTGGGACAAATTTCCTGTAGTACCCTGCGGTGCCCAAAAAGGCCATGACCTGTTTCTTGGTTTTTGGAACAGGCCACTGAACTATGGCTTCTACCTTGGCTGGCTCTGGCTTGAAATGCCCTCCACCCACCCTGTGCCCTAAGTACAGGACTTCTGCCATACCTACCATACACTTAGTGGGTTTTAAGGTAAGCCCAGCCTCCCTGATTCTATCCAGCACCGCAGCTACATGTCCTATGTGGGATTCCCAGGAATTACTAAAGACAGCAATGTCATCTAAGTAAGCCCTGGCATAGCTCTGCATCCCTTCCAGTAACCTATTGACCAGGCGTTGGAAGGTAGCCGGGGCATTCTTCATCCCAAATGGCATCACCAAAAACTCATAGAGGCCACTTGGAGTGAAGAATGCTGACTTCTCCCTAGCCTCCAGGGTCAGGGGAATCTGCCAGTAGCCTTTGCTCAGATCCATGGTGGTCAGATACTTTGCCCCCGCGAGTTCATCTAGTAACTCATCCATGCGGGGCATGGGGTAAGCATCTGACACCGTCCCAGCGTTGAGCAACCGGTAGTCCACACAAAACCGGGTGGTTTTGTTCTTCTTAGGCACTAGGACTACTGGACTTGCCCAAGGGCTCTGGGACGGAGTAATTACCCCTAGGGTCAGCATCTCCTCAATCTCTCTCTCCATACTTGTCTTGACCTCTGCTGACACTCTATAAGCGTGCTTATGCAGAGGCTGCAGGTCCCCTGTGTGTACTGGGTGTTTGGTGAGATGTGTGGTCCCTGGCATGTCAGTGAAGAGGGCGCTATACTGAGCTAGCATGTCCCTGGCTTCTCCCTTCTGCCTAGCACTCAACTGTGCCCCGATCTCTACCTGCTCAACAGTGTTTCCTTGCTTTGCCTCCCCTAGGAGATCAGGCAGAGCATTGCTCGCCGGATCCTCCAGCAGTGGGCTACAAATGGCCATTACTGCTCCCATACTCGGTGCTCTGTATTCCTTTAACATATTAATGTGATATGTCTTGTGCCTCTCAGGCGCTACCTGTACAACATAGTTGCACTCATTCACCTTTCGGATAACCGGGTACGGTCCCGACCAGGCAGCCATCAGCTTGTTCTCCCGAGTGGGTTTGAGAACAAGCACCTGCTGTCCTGGGATGAATTCTCTGCTACGGCCTGCTGGTCATACCATTGCTTCTGCTTGGTCTGAGCAGCCCTGAGGTGGTCCTGGGCCACCCCCATAAGCATCTCTAACCGGTCTCTGAGATCTACTACATACTGGATCACTGAAGCATCAGTAGCAGTAGTCTCCCCCTCCCATCCCTCACGGAAGAGGTCCAGAGGTCCACGTACCCTGCGGCCATATAGTAGCTCGAAGGGGGAGAAGCCTGTAGATTCTTGCGGTACCTCTCGGTATGCAAACAGCAAGTGCTGCAGGTGAATCTCCCAGTCTTTCCCCTCCGCCTCTATAAAGGTCCGAAGCATCTGCTTCAGGGTACCATTAAACCTCTCACATAATCCGTTTGTTTGGGGATGGTAAGGGGAAGTGCGCTGGTGCTGTACACCGCAGGCATCCCAGAGACAATGTAACAGTTCACTCATGAACTGCGACCCCTGATCAGTTAGGATCTCACTAGGGAAACCTACCCTAGCAAAAATGTTCAGCAAAGCTGCTGCCACTGTCTTGGCACTTATGGTGCCCAGCGCTACCGCCTCAGGGTACCGGGTGGCAAAATCCACCACCGTGAGGATGTAGCACTTCCCTGACCTGCTAGGAATCATGAGGGGTCCTATCAGGTCCATCGCTACCTTCTGGAAGGGTTCCCCTATTATCGGTAGGGGTCTCAGGGGTGCCTTCACACGGTCGCCCGCCTTACCTACTCGCTGGCAGGCATCACAGGAGCGGCAGAAATCAGCCGCATCCCTGGATGCCCCCGGCCAGAAATAACGCTGCAATAACCGGGCTCGCGTTCTGGTGACCCCCTGATGTCCCGCTAACGGAATAGAGTGAGCTACCCGTAACAATTGCTGTCGGTACCCCTGGGGTACTACTAGCTGTCGCTTACCGGTCAATCCCTTCTCTATTCTCGGGTTCCCTTCTTCTCTGTATAGGAGTCCCTTATGCCATAGGCAGCGCTCAGTGCCCTCCCCTGCCTGAGATTCGGACGCCCGAAGTCTCACGCCGGCCAGGGTAGGGTCTGCCTTCACTGCCTCCCTAAACTGGGCTCCTAAATCTGCCCCCCCCCAGTCATGTCATTGTCAGGGGAAGGGGACACGGTAAGGGGGAACAGTAAGTCAGCCTGTGGTTGCAACTGATCCTGGCTTACCTCCCTGGGCTCCTCTGTGCCCTCCGCTAACGTTGGTCCCAAAGGCTGGGGGACTGGGGTGGCCACCGCCGACATTGCCGCGGTCTGGCTCCGGGTAACCGCCGCCACTGCAGCGGGCTGGGGCACACGGTCGTAGGTGCAGGTCATCGGTCCCAGGTCATTGCCCAAAAGAATTTCAGCATCCAAACCTGGTAAAACCCCCACCTCCCGCACACCCTTGCCCACCCCCCAATCCAAAAAAATGCGGGCCACCTGCAGGAAACGTGGCTCTCCGTCAGCCACAGTGATCTGTATCCCAGGGCCTGGGATCAATTCCTCTGGCCGGACCATATCAGGTCGGACCAGGGTCACTGCAGCTCCTGAATCAAGTAAGCCAACTGCTTGCCGGTCACCGACTGTGACCGGGGTGAGATGCTTGCTCCTGCCGTCCGTCTGCTGCAGGTCTGCGCTGTGATGTCCTCCGCTCCTGGCTGTAGGCACTGAAGAAACCGGGGTAGGGGTGACATGGGACGTCTCGCTGGGAGTTGTTTCCATGACCGGTCCTGGTTCTTTGGTGGAAGCCACCCGCACGCGGGCTACCGGCTTTGCAGCTGGGGTGCGTTGCCCTCGATAGGGTCCGTTGGAACGCAGGGGTTCCGGGCAATCTGGTCTGATGTGACCAGTGCTGTTGCAATTGTAGTACCGGCGCTCATGCCGGAGCTCCCGCCTTCTGTGACCCGCTGCCCGCAGGCGGCTTTTGGGTCCACTGGGGGGTACTCACAGCTTTCTTGGCCGGCGCCGGTGGGGTTACCGCTTTGGCTGGTACCTTGGCGGTCATCTGGGACCGGCTGACCACATAGTCATCTGCCATCCTCGCCGCCTCGGTGTAGGTCTTGGGCTTTTTATCATACACAAAAGCCCTCACCGCCGGCGGGCACTGCTGCATGAGCTGCTCCTGAAAGATGAGGTCCAGCAGGCGTTGGTAAGTCTTGGCCTCAGAGCCCTCCACCCAGTGTAACCCATACAAAGCCATGCGGGTCACATAAGTGACATAGGTCTCCTGAGGGTGCCTCTCCTCCAGCCGGAACTTACCCCGGTAAGCTTCAGGGGTAAAACCATGCTGAAACAGCAAAAGTTCTTTCAGGTGGTCATAGTCATCAGCAAACTCCTCTGTAAGCGCCATCAAAGTCTGTTTAGCCAAGCTGGAGAGTAGCGGGTCCAGGCGTGCAACCCTATGCTGGGGAAGCACCCCGTACCGCCGGCACTGCGTTTCAAAGTTCCTTAGAAACATGTCAATCCGATCAGTGCCCTCCACATACTTGGTGAGACTGTGCTTGTCCAGTTGGAGTCCATCTCTGGGGGGTCGGACCGGGGGGCAATAAGCGGGTCTGTTCATTGCCATAGAGATAAACGTTAGGGTTAGGGTTAGGGTTATAGGGGAATACGAAAATTTAGGTATGTGACTCAGTTGGGTACTAACCAATCAGAGAAGAGTTAGGGTTGAAAGTTAGGGTTGAAAGTTAGGGTTGAAAGTTAGGGTTGACACTTAGGATTATTTTTCTATTTTTGTTTGGCCCAGGGTTATAGGGGAATACGAAAATTTAGGTATGTGACTCATTTGGGTACTAACCAATCAGAGAAGAGTTAGGGTTGAAAGTTAGGGTTGAAAGTTAGGGTTGAAAGTTAGGGTTATTTTTCTATTTTTGTTTGGCCCAGGGTTATAGGGGAATACGAAAATTTAGGTATGTGACTCATTTGGGTACTAACCAATCAGAGAAGAGTTAGGGTTGAAAGTTAGGGTTGAAAGTTAGGAATGACAATTAGGATTATTTTTCTATTTTTGTTTGGCCCAGGGTTATAGGGGAATACGAAAATTTAGGTATGTGACTCATTTGGGTACTAACCAATCAGAGAAGAGTTAGGGTTGAAAGTTAGGGTTGAAAGTTAGGGTTGAAAGTTAGGGTTGAAAGTTAGGGTTGAAAGTTAGGGTTGACACTTAGGATAATTTTTCTATTTTTGTTTGGCCCAGGGTTATAGGGGAATACGAAAATTTAGGTATGTGACTCATTTGGGTACTAACCAATCAGAGAAGAGTTAGGGTTGAAAGTTAGGGTTGAAAGTTAGGGTTGAAAGTTAGGGTTGAAAGTTAGGGTTGAAAGTTAGGGTTGACACTTAGGATTATTTTTCTATTTTTGTTTGGCCCAGGGTTATAGGGGAATACGAAAATTTAGGTATGTGACTCATTTGGGTACTAACCAATCAGAGAAGAGTTAGGGTTGAAAGTTAGGGTTGAAAGTTAGGGTTGAAAGTTAGGGTTAGGGTTCGGGTTAGGGTTCGGGTTAGGGTTAGGGTTAGGGTTAGGGTTAGGGTTAGGGTTATAGGGGAATACGAAAATTTAGGGTTAGGGTTAGGGTTAGGGTTAGGGTTCGGGTTAGGGTTATAGGGGAATACGAAAATTTAGGGTTAGGGTTAGGGTTAGGGTTAGGGTTAGGGTTATAGGGGAATACGAAAATTTAGGTATGTGACTCATTTGGGTACTAACCAATCAGAGAAGAGTTAGGGTTGAAAGTTAGGGTTGAAAGTTAGGGTTGAAAGTTAGGGTTGAAAGTTAGGGTTGAAAGTTAGGGTTGACACTTAGGATTATTTTTCTATTTTTGTTTGGCCCAGGGTTATAGGGGAATACGAAAATTTAGGTATGTGACTCATTTGGGTACTAACCAATCAGAGAAGAGTTAGGGTTGAAAGTTAGGGTTGAAAGTTAGGGTTGAAAGTTAGGGTTGACACTTAGGATTATTTTTCTATTTTTGTTTGGCCCAGGGTTATAGGGGAATACGAAAATTTAGGTATGTGACTCATTTGGGTACTAACCAATCAGAGAAGAGTTAGGGTTAGCGTTGAAAGTTAGGGTTAGGGTTGACCCTTACGATTATTTTTGTATTTGTGTTTGGTTAAAAAAGTATAGAACATTTTTAGTTATGTGACTCATTTAGGTACTTGGCCAATGAGAGTTAAGTTCTGAACAATTTAGGGAGGGTGTGGTTTGGGGTTGAAAGTGTGGTAAGAAAAAGTGTAAGTGGGTAAGCACGTGAGGGAGGTTGTGGGTAGGTGGGTGAGGGAGGTTTAGGGATGTATGGTGGGTGTGGGTAAGGAGGTTGAAGGTTTTTGAGGGAAGGTGGATGATGAAGAGAGTGGGTAGGTGGTGTTGAAGGTGGATTAGGGAGGGTGAGTAAATGTGTTTGGGAGGGTGAGGATGAAGGTGGGTGAAAAAAGTGTGGGTCAGTTCAGGTATGGGTGAGTGGGCAAGGGTGAGGCTGGGTATTGGTGTGCAGGTAAGGGTGGTGAAGGTGAATTTGGGTTAGGGTTAGGGTTAGGGTTAGGGTTAGGGTTAGGGTTAGGGTTAGGGTTAGGGTTAGGGTTAGGGTTAGGGTTAGGGTTAGGGTTAGGGTTAGGGTTAGGGTTAGGGTTAGGGTTAGGGTTAGGGTTAGGGTTAGGGTTAGGGTTAGGGTTAGGGTTAGGGTTATAGGGGAATACGAAAATTTAGGTATGTGACTCATTTGGGTACTAACCAATCAGAGAAGAGTTAGGGTTGAAAGTTAGGGTTGAAAGTTAGGGTTGAAAGTTAGGGTTGAAAGTTAGGGTTGAAAGTTAGGGTTGACACTTAGGATTATTTTTCTATTTTTGTTTGGCCCAGGGTTATAGGGGAATACGAAAATTTAGGTATGTGACTCATTTGGGTACTAACCAATCAGAGAAGAGTTAGGGTTGAAAGTTAGGGTTGAAAGTTAGGGTTGAAAGTTAGGGTTGACACTTAGGATTATTTTTCTATTTTTGTTTGGCCCAGGGTTATAGGGGAATACGAAAATTTAGGTATGTGACTCATTTGGGTACTAACCAATCAGAGAAGAGTTAGGGTTGAAAGTTAGGGTTGAAAGTTAGGGTTGAAAGTTAGGGTTAGGGTTAGGGTTAGGGTTAGGGTTAGGGTTATAGGGGAATACGAAAATTTAGGTATGTGACTCATTTGGGTGCTAACCAATCAGAGAAGAGTTAGGGTTGAAAGTTAGGGTTGAAAGTTAGGGTTGAAAGTTAGGGTTGACATTTAGGATTATTTTTCTATTTTTGTTTGGCCCAGGGTTATAGGGGAATACGAAAATTTAGGTATGTGACTCATTTGGGTACTAACCAATCAGAGAAGAGTTAGGGTTGAAAGTTAGGGTTGAAAGTTAGGGTTGAAAGTTAGGGTTGAAAGTTAGGGTTGACATTTAGGATTATTTTTCTATTTTTGTTTGGCCCAGGGTTATAGGGGAATACGAAAATTTAGGTATGTGACTCATTTGGGTACTAACCAATCAGAGAAGAGTTAGGGTTGAAAGTTAGGGTTGAAAGTTAGGGTTGAAAGTTAGGGTTGACACTTAGGATTATTTTTCTATTTTTGTTTGGCCCAGGGTTATAGGGGAATACGAAAATTTAGGTATGTGACTCATTTGGGTACTAACCAATCAGAGAAGAGTTAGGGTTGAAAGTTAGGGTTGAAAGTTAGGGTTGAAAGTTAGGGTTGACACTTAGGATTATTTTTCTATTTTTGTTTGGCCCAGGGTTATAGGGGAATACGAAAATTTAGGTATGTGACTCATTTGGGTACTAACCAATCAGAGAAGAGTTAGGGTTGAAAGTTAGGGTTGAAAGTTAGGGTTGAAAGTTAGGGTTGAAAGTTAGGGTTGAAAGTTAGGGTTGACACTTAGGATTATTTTTCTATTTTTGTTTGGCCCAGGGTTATAGGGGAATACGAAAATTTAGGTATGTGACTCATTTGGGTACTAACCAATCAGAGAAGAGTTAGGGTTGAAAGTTAGGGTTGAAAGTTAGGGTTGAAAGTTAGGGTTGAAAGTTAGGGTTGACACTTAGGATTATTTTTCTATTTTTGTTTGGCCCAGGGTTATAGGGGAATATGAAAATTTAGGTATGTGACTCATTTGGGTACTAACCAATCAGAGAAGAGTTAGGGTTGAAAGTTAGGGTTGAAAGTTAGGGTTGAAAGTTAGGGTTGAAAGTTAGGGTTGACACTTAGGATTATTTTTCTATTTTTGTTTGGCCCAGGGTTATAGGGGAATACGAAAATTTAGGTATGTGACTCATTTGGGTACTAACCAATCAGAGAAGAGTTAGGGTTGAAAGTTAGGGTTGAAAGTTAGGGTTGAAAGTTAGGGTTGACACTTAGGATTATTTTTCTATTTTTGTTTGGCCCAGGGTTATAGGGGAATACGAAAATTTAGGTATGTGACTCATTTGGGTACTAACCAATCAGAGAAGAGTTAGGGTTGAAAGTTAGGGTTGAAAGTTAGGGTTGAAAGTTAGGGTTGAAAGTTAGGGTTGACACTTAGGATTATTTTTCTATTTTTGTTTGGCCCAGGGTTATAGGGGAATACGAAAATTTAGGTATGTGACTCATTTGGGTACTAACCAATCAGAGAAGAGTTAGGGTTAGGGTTAGGGTTAGGGTATTAGGGTTAGGGTTAGGGTTAGGGTTAGGGTTAGGGTTATAGGGGAATACGAAAATTTAGGTATGTGACTCATTTGGGTACTAACCAATCAGAGAAGAGTTAGGGTTGAAAGTTAGGGTTGAAAGTTAGGGTTGAAAGTTAGGGTTGAAAGTTAGGGTTGAAAGTTAGGGTTGAAAGTTAGGGTTGAAAGTTAGGGTTGACACTTAGGATTATTTTTCTATTTTTGTTTGGCCCAGGGTTATAGGGGAATACGAAAATTTAGGTATGTGACTCATTTGGGTACTAACCAATCAGAGAAGAGTTAGGGTTGAAAGTTAGGGTTGAAAGTTAGGGTTGAAAGTTAGGGTTGAAAGTTAGGGTTGAAAGTTAGGATTATTTTTCTATTTTTGTTTGGCCCCGCGTATTAGGGTTAGGGTTAGGGTTAGGGTTAGGGTTATAGGGGAATACGAAAATTTAGGTATGTGACTCATTTGGGTACTAACCAATCAGAGAAGAGTTAGGGTTGAAAGTTAGGGTTGAAAGTTAGGGTTGAAAGTTAGGGTTGAAAGTTAGGGTTGAAAGTTAGGGTTGAAAGTTAGGGTTGAAAGTTAGGGTTGAAAGTTAGGGTTGACACTTAGGATTATTTTTCTATTTTTGTTTGGCCCAGGGTTATAGGGGAATACGAAAATTTAGGTATGTGACTCATTTGGGTACTAACCAATCAGAGAAGAGTTAGGGTTAGCGTTGAAGGTTAGGGTTGACCCTTACGATTATTTTTGTATTTGTGTTTGGTTAAAAAAGAATAGAACATTTTTAGTTATGTGACTCATTTAGGTACTTGGCCAATGAGAGTTAAGTTCTGAACAATTTAGGGAGGGTGTGGTTTGGGGTTGAAAGTGTGGTAAGAAAAAGTGTAAGTGGGTAAGCACGTGAGGGAGGTTGTGGGTAGGTGGGTGAGGGAGGTTTAGGGATGTATGGTGGGTGTGGGTAAGGAGGTTGAAGGTTTTTGAGGGAAGGTGGATGATGAAGAGAGTGGGTAGGTGGTGTTGAAGGTGGATTAGGGAGGGTGAGTAAATGTGTTTGGGAGGGTGAGGATGAAGGTGGGTGAAAAAAGTGTGGGTCAGTTCAGGTATGGGTGAGTGGGCAAGGGTGAGGCTGGGTATTGGTGTGCAGGTAAGGGTGGTGAAGGTGAATTTTAATATGGATGATGAGGGTAGAAGGTGGGTGAGGGAGGTTGGGTGAAGGAGGGTGTGGGAAGGTGATGTTGAAGGTGGGTGAGGGATGGTTAATATGGGTATAGGAGGCTTTGTAGGTAAGGTTGAGGCCAGTAAGGTAGAGTGAACGTGGGTGAGGGAGGGTGAGGATTAAGGTGGAAGAGGGAGGGTGTGTTTAAGTGGGGTTAAAGGTTGGTGAATGTAGGTGAGGTAGGGGGATGAGTGAAGGTGTGGGTGAGTGAAGGTGTTGGTGAGGGGGCAATGGTGGGTGGGTGAAGGTGGATGAGTGTGAGGGTGAAGGTGGATGAGGTGGTGGGTGATAGTGAACATGGGTCAAGAGCGGGTGAGGGAGGGCATGGAATCAGTCTGTGAGCCTGCCCTTTCTATTTTGTTGTATATATTCTATTCCCTATCCAATTGACATGTTGCATTTATATGCAGTTAGTCATTCAAAAATTTGAAAACTCTTGCATTCGTTGCATGTTAGCGAGAGGCACCCTTAGAGGTAAAGAGCTAGCTTTTACCTCACTACTAAGTACTTGGACATTGAGGACTAGATCCGTTTTGTACAGAGCGGAGCTTCTCCTCTGCCGTATGCTAGGAGTGAAGAAGCACTACTGTCTATCGTCCGTAAAGGGGTATGCTTTCTTCCCCCAATTTACAGTCGAGCTAGCGCTGCAGATGGGACAGTAGCGAAGAGTTCACTGCCTGACTCTAAAAGGGCACACTCGTGTAAAGGGAGAGAAATCAACTCAAAGCTTTATATCCTGAGAGATAAAAGCAATGCATTGTGTAGGTGTACTCACTTACCTCAACTACTTACCTCCTTGTTAGTATGTCCTTTGTGAACAGCATCTTGATAGACGAACTTACCTATTTTCATACTGCAAATAAATTTTACCCAAGATAAGTGAAAAAATATAATGCAATCCCCTTTAGAGCAATGCAGTTGAGGACCCTCTTTCACTGATGGACTAAATAAACAATGCTTAGACTGAGTGAGAGAGGGGTTTGTGAGAGAGAGGGGAGAGTGGTAGTCCTTGAAAGAGAGAGAGAAAGAAAGGACATTTGTGAGAGTAAAATACAGGTGATTTAGAAGGAGCAGGGATGCTAGTCAGGGAGAGTAATAGAGAGCAGGGAGAGAAAGAGAGGGTGTGAGAAAGAAAAAGAGAGAGAGAGAAGTGGAAGAAAGAAATGTGTGTGAGAGCAAGAGACGGGTTGAAGTGAAAGAGATAGAGTGGGAGTAAGAGAGAAAAAAATTGAGAGAAGGGAGAGGGAGAGAGAAGGGAGAGGGAGAGAGAAGAGAGGGAGAGAGAAGGGAGAGAGAGAAAGCAGGGAGAGACAAGTGTGAGAGGAGGGACAGAGAAGGGAGAGGGAGAGAGAAGGGAGAGGGAGAGAAAAGGAAAAGGGAGAGAAAATGAAAAGGGAGAGAGAAGGAAATGGAGATAGAAGGAAAAGGGAGAGAGAAGGAAGAGGGAGAGAGAATGGAGAGACAAGGGAGAGGGAGAGACAAGGAAAGGGAGAGAGAAGGGATAGTGAGAGAGAAGGGAGAGGGAGAGAGATGGAAGTGACAAGGGAGAGAGGAGGGAGAGGGAGAGTGAAGGAAAGGAGAGGGGAAAGGAAAAGGGAGAGAATGGAGAGACAAGGAAAAGGGAGAGAGCATGGAAAGTGAGAGAGAAGGAAGAGGGAGAGAGAAGGAAGAGGGAGAGAGATGGGATAGGGAGAGAGAAGGGAGAGAGAAGGCAGAGGGATAGAGAAGGGAGTGAGAAAAGGGAGAGAGAAGGGAGAGAGAAAGAAAAGGGAGAGAGAAGGGAGAGGGAGAGACAAGGAAAGGGAGAGAAGGGATAGGGAGAGAGAAGGAAGAGGGAGAGAGAGAAGGGATAGGGAGAGAGAGAATGGATAGGGAGAGGAAGAAGGGATACGGAGAGAGAGAGAAGGTAGATGTAGAGAGAAGGGAGATGGAGAGAGAAGGGAGAGGGAGAGAGAAGGGTGAGGGAGAGAAAAGGAAAAGGGAAAGAAAAGGAAAAGGGAGAGAAAAGGAAAAGGGAGAGAAAAGGAAAAGGGAAAGAAAAGGAAAAGGGAGAGAAAAGGAAAAGGGAGAGAAAAGGAAAAGGGAGAGAAAAGCAAAAGGGAGAGAAAAGGGAGAGAAAAGGGAGAGAGAAGGCAAAATGAGAGAGAAGGTAAAGGGAGAGAGAAGGAAAAGGGAGAGAGAAGGAAAGGGAGAGAGAAGGAAAGGGAGAGAGAAGGAAAGGGAGAGAGAAGGAAAAGGGAGAGAGAAGGAAGAGGGAGAGAGAAGGAAGAGGGAGAGAGAATGGAGAGACAAGGGAGAGGGAGAGACAAGGAAAGGGAGAGAGAAGGGATAGGGAGAGAGAAGGGAGAGGGAGAGAGAAGGGAGTGACAAGGGAGAGAGGAGGGAGAGCGAAGGAAGAGGGAGAGAGAAAAGGGAGAGAGAGAGAGAGAGGGGAGAGAGAGAGAGAGTGATGAGGGAGTGACAAGGAAAAGGAAGAGAGAAGGGAGAGGGAGAGAGAAGGGAGAGGGAGAGAGGAGAGAGAGAGAGAGAGAGAAGGGAGAGGGAGAGAGAAGGGTGAGGGAGAGAAAAGGAAAAGGGAAAGAAAAGGAAAAGGGAGAGAAAAGGAAAAGGGAGAGAAAAGGAAAAGGGAGAGAAAAGGAAAAGGGAAAGAAAAGGAAAAGGGAGAGAAAAGGAAAAGGGAGAGAAAAGGAAAAGGGAAAGAAAAGGAAAAGGGAGAGAAAAGGAAAAGGGAGAGAAAAGCAAAAGGGAGAGAAAAGGGAGAGAAAAGGGAGAGAAAAGGGAGAGAAAAGGGAGAGAAAAGGGAGAGAGAAGGCAAAATGAGAGAGAAGGTAAAGGGAGAGAGAAGGAAAAGGGAGAGAGAAGGAAAGGGAGAGAGAAGGAAGAGGGAGAGAGAATGGAGAGACAAGGGAGAGGGAGAGACAAGGAAAGGGAGAGAGAAGGGATAGGGAGAGAGAAGGGAGAGGGAGAGAGATGGGAGTGACAAGGGAGAGAGGAGGGAGAGCGAAGGAAGAGGGAGAGAGAAAAGGGAGAGAGAGAGAGAAGGGAGAGAGAGAGAGTGATGAGGGAGTGACAAGGAAAAGGGAGAGAGAAGGGAGAGGGAGAGAGAAGGGAGAGGGAGAGAGGAGAGAGAGAAGGGAGAGAGAGAGAGAGAGAGAAGGGAGAGGGAGAGACAGAGAGAAGGAAGAGGGTGAGAGAGAAGGGAAAGGGAGAGAGAGAGAAGGGAGAGGGAGAGAGAGAGGTAGAGGGAATGATGAGGGAGTTATAAGGGAGAGGGAGAGAGAAGGGAGGGGGAGAGAGAGAGAAGGGAGTGGAGAGAGAGAGAAGGGAGAGGGAGAGCGAAGGAAAGGGGAGGGGAAAGGAAAAGGGAGAGAATGGAGAGATAAGGAAAAGGGAGAGAGCATGGAAACAGGAGAGAGAAGGGATAGGGAGAGAGAAGAGAGAGAGAAGGCAGAGGGATAGAGAAGGGAGTGAGAAAAGGGATAGAGAAAGAAAAGGGAGAGAGAAGGGAAAAGGAGAGATAAGGAAAAGGGAGAGAGAAGGAAAGGGAGAGAGAAGGAAAAGGGAGAGAGAATGGAGAGACAAGGGAGAGGGAGAGACAAGGAAAGGGAGAGAGAAGGGATAGGGAGAGAGAAGGGAGAGGGAGAGAGAAGGGGGTGACAAGGGAGAGAAGAGGGAGAGAGAAGGGAGAGGGAGAGAGAAGGAAAAGGGAGGGGAAAGGAAAAGGGAGAGAGAATGGAAAGGGAGAGAGAAGGGAGAGGGAGAGAGAGGTAGAAACAAGGGAGAGGGAGCGACAAGGGATAGGGAGAGAGAAGGAAGAGGGAGAGAGAGAAGGGATAGGGAGAGAGAGAAGGGATAGGGAGAGAGAGAAGGGATACGGAGAGAGAGAAGGTAGATGTAGAGAGAAGGGAGATGGAGAAAGAAGGAAGATGGAGAAGGGAGAGAGAGAGAAGGGAGAGAGAGAGTGATGAGGGAGTGACAAGGAAAAGGGAGAGAGAAGGGAGAGGGATAGAGAAGGGAGAGGGAGAGAGAAGGAAGAGGGTGAGAGAGAAGGGAAAGGGAGAGAGAAGGGAGAGGGAATGACGAGGGAGTTATAAGGGAGAGGGAGAGAGAAGGGAGGGGGGAGAGAGAGAGAATGGAGAGGGAGAGAGAGAGAGAAGGGAGAGGGAGAGAGAGAGAAGGGAGCGGGAGAGGTTGAGAATGGAAAGAGAGAGAAGGGAAAGGAGAGAGAGAAGGGAGGTCAGGTGTTCAGGATATCCAAGCTTCAACACAGATGCTTTAATCAGTCCCTGCTTCAGCACAGGTGGCTCAATCAGGGTCTCTGTCTTCAAACAAGCCTCTGTTTGAGCCACTTGTGCTGAAGCTGTAAAATTGTGCTGAAGCTGTAAAATCCTGAAATTCAGACCAGTTTGGGGGATTAAGGACTTGAGTTGAGCAGCCATGTGTTCAAATTATATGATACCTATTATTTACATTTGCATCTAGAGTGCTCTTTAGAAGCGGTTTGTCTCACTTAAGAGTGATTAGAATAGGCCGCAAAATCTTTTGCTGTGTACAGGAAAAAAGAGGCATAACAAACCAAGGCTGCCATCTCTTTATATCACAAGGTTACTCAGCAAACATAACAGAAAAACACAGAGAATACACAGAACAATGCAAAGAGCCACCCACAAACAGAACTGGTTGATGATAAACCAATGAATACCAAATTTCAAACCACAGAAACATTAACATTCACAGTATTTACAATCTTTAACAGAACTCTTATGGAGACAATAAAGGGGGTAGGTGCTCCTCTGGGTAATTTCATACACAAGAGCCCCACAAACAGGGCTGGTTGATGATAAACCAATTAATACCATATTTCAAACCGCATAAACATTACAAGTTACAGTACTTACAATCTTTATCAGTACTCTTGTAGACAATAAATGTGGATATATACACACACACACACACACACACACACACACACACACACACACACACACACACACACACACACACACACATTACAGTATGTGGGTGTGTATGTGTACATTATCTCTAGGGGTAGGTGCTATGGACTATTTCATACACAAGAGCCACCCACAAACAGGGCTGGTTGATGATAAACCAATGAATACCATATTTCTAACCGCATAAACATTACAAGTTACAGTACTTACAATCTTTATCAGAACTCTTATAGTCAATAAATGTGGATATGGAGAAGGGAGAGAGAAAGAAAAGGGAGAGAGAAGGGAAAGGGAGAGAGAAGGAAAAGGAAGAGAGAATGGAGAGACAAGGGAGAGGGAGAGACCAGGAAAGGGAGAGAGAAGGGATAGGGAGAGAGAAGGGAGAGGGAGAGAGAATGGAGTGACAAGGGAGAGAGGAGGGAGAGAGAAGGGAGAGAGAAAGAGAGAGAAGGAAAAGGGAGGGGAAAGGAAAAGGGAGAGAGAATGGAAAGGGAGAGAGAAGGAAGAGGGAGAGAGAAGGAAGATGGAGAGAGAAGGAAGAGGGAGAGAGAAGGAAGAGGGAGAGAGAATGGAGAGACAAGGGAGAGGTAGAAACAAGGGAGAGGGAGCGACAAGGGATAGGGAGAGAGAAGGAAGAGGGAGAGAGAGAAGGGAGAGAGAGAGAGAAGGGAGAGAAAGAGAGTGATGAGGGAGTGACAAGGAAAAGGGAGAGAGAAGGGAGAGGGAGAGAGAAGGGAGAGGGAGAGAGGAGAGAGAGAAGGGAGAGGGATAGACAGAGAGAAGGAAGAGGGTGCGAGAGAAGGGAAAGGGAGAGAGAGAGAAGGGAGAGGGGGAGAGAGAGGTAGAGGGAATGATCAGGGAGTTATAAGGGAGAGGGATAGAGAAGGGAGGGGGAGAGAGAGAAGGGAGTGGAGAGAGAGAGAAGGGAGAGGGAGAGCAAAGGAAATGGGAGGGGAAAGGAAAAGGGAGAGAATGGAGAGACAAGGAAAAGGGAGAGAGATTGGAAAGGGAGAGAGAAGGAAGAGGGAGAGAGAAGGAAGAGGGAGAGAGAAGGAAGAGGGAGAGAGAATGGATAGGGAGAGAGAAGGGAGAGAGAAGGCAGAGGGATAGAGAAGGGAGTGAGAAAATGGAGAGAGAAAGAAAAGGGAGAGAGAAGGAAAAGGGAGAGAGAAGGAAAAGGGAGAGAGAAGGAAAGGGAGATAGAAGGAAAAGGGAGAGAGAAGGAGAAGGGAGAGAGAATGGAGAGACAAGGAAGAGGGAGAGACAAGGAAAGGGAGAGAGAAGGGATAGGGAGAGAGAAGGGAGAGGGAGAGAGAAGAGGGTGACAAGGGAGAGAGGAGGGAGAGAGAAGGGAGAGGGAGAGAGAAGGAAAAGGGAGGGGAAAGGAAAAGGGAGAGAGAATGGAAAGGGATAGAGAAGGAAGAGGGAGAAGGAAGATGGAGAGAGAAGGAAGATGGAGAGAGAAGGAAGATGGAGAGAGAAGGAAGAGGGAGAGAGAAGGAAGAGGGAGAGAGAAGGAAGAGGGAGAGAGAAGGAAGAGGGAGAGAGAATGGAGAGACAAGGGAGAGGTAGAAACAAGGGAGAGGGAGCGACAAGGGATAGGGAGAGAGAAGAAAGAGGGAGAGAGAGAAGGGATACAGAGAGAGAGAAGGTAGATGTAGAGAGAAGGGAGATGGAGAAGAAGGAAGATGGAGAAGGGAGAGAGAGAGAGAGAGAGAGAGAGAGAGAGAGAGAGAGAGAGAGAAGGGAGAGAGAGAGTGATGAGGGAGTGACAAGGAAAAGGGAGAGAGAAGGGAGAGGGAGAGAGAAGGGAGAGGGAGAGAGGAGAGAGAAGGGAGAGAGAGAGAAGAGAGAGGGAGAGACAGAGAGAAGGAAGAGGGTGAGAGAGAAAGGAATGGTTGAGAGAGAGAAGGGAGAGGGAGAGGGAATGACGAGGGAGTTATAAGGGAGAGGGAGAGAGAAGGGAGGGGGAGAGAGAGAGAAGGAAATGGAGAGAGAGAGAGAAGGGAGAAGGAGAGCGAAGGAAAGGGGAGGGGAAAGGAAAAGGGAGAGAATGGAGAGATAAGGAAAAGTGAGAGAGCATGGAAAGGGAGAGAGAAGGAAGAGGGAGAGAGAAGGGATAGGGAGAGAGAAGGGAGAGAAAGGCAGAGGGATAGAGAAGGAAGAGGGAGAGAGAAGGGATAGGGAGAGAGAAGGGAGAGAAAGGCAGAGGGATAGAGAAGGGAGTGAGAAAAGGGAGAGAGAAAGAAAAGGGAGAGAGAAGGGAAAAGGAGAGAGAAGGAAAAGGGAGAGAGAAGGAAAGGGAGAGAGAAGGAAAAGGGAGGGAGAATGGAGAGACAAGGGAGAGGGAGAGACAAGGAAAGGGAGAGAGAAGGGATAGGGAGAGAGAAGGGAGAGGGTGGGAGAAGGGGGTGACAAGGGAGAGAGGATGGAAAGAGAAGGGAGAGGGAGAGAGAAGGAAAAGGGAGGGGAAAGGAAAAGGGAGAGAGAATGGAGAGACGAGGGAGAGGTAGAAACAAGGCAGAGGGAGCGACAAGGGATAGGGAGAGAGAAGGAAGAGGGAGAGATAAAAGGGATAGGGAGAGAGGGAAGGGATACGGAGAGAGAGAAAGGATACGGAGAGAGAGAAGGGATACGGAGAGAGAGAAGGTAGATGTAGAGAGAAGGGAGATGGAGAAAGAAGGAAGATGGAGAAGGGAGAGAGAGAGAGAAGGGAGAGAGAGAGAAGGGAGAGAGAGAGAGTGATGAGGGAGTGACAAGGAAAAGGGAGAGAGAAGGGAGAGGGAGAGAGGAGAGAGAGAAGGGAGAGAGAGAGAAGGGAGAGGGAGAGAGAAGGAAGAGGGTGAGAGAGAAGGGAATGGGAGAGAGAGAGAAGGGAGAGGGAATGACGAGGGAGTTATAAGGGAGAGGGAGAGAGAAGGGAGGGGGAGAGAGAGAGAATGGAGAGGGAGAGAGAGAGAGAGAGAAGGGAGAGAGAAGGGAGAGGGAGAGGTTGAGAAGAGAGAGAGAGAGAAGGGAAAGGAAGAGAGAGAAGGGAGGTCAGGTGTTCAGGATATCCAAGCTTCAACACAGATGCTTTAATCAGTCCCTGCTTCAGCACAGGTGGCACAATCTGGGTCTCTGTCTTCAAACAAGCCTCTGTTTGAGCCACTTGTGTCTTGAAGCTGTAAAATTGTGCTGAAGCTGTAAAATCCTGAAATTCAGACCTGTTTGGGGGTTTAAGGACTTGAGTTGAGCAGCCATGTGTTCAAATTCTATGATACCTATTATTTACATTTGCATCTAGAGTGCTCTTTAGAAGCGGTTTGTCTCACTTAAGAGTGATTAGAATAGGCCGCAAAATCTTTTGCTGTGTACAGGAAAAAAGAGGCATAACAAACCAAGGCTGCCATCTCTTTATATCACAAGGTTACTCAGCAAACATAACAGAAAAACACAGAGAATACACAGAACAATGCAAAGAGCCACCCACAAACAGAACTGGTTGATGATAAACCAATGAATACCAAATTTCAAACCACAGAAACATTAACATTCACAGTATTTACAATCTTTAACAGAACTCTTATGGAGACAATAAAGGGGGTAGGTGCTCTGGGGAATTTCATACACAAGAGCCCCACAAACAGGGCTGGTTGATGATAAACCAATGAATACCATATTTAAAACCACATAAACATTACAAGTTACAGTACTTACAATCTTTATCAGAACTCTTATAGACAATAAATGTGGATATAAACACACACATTACAGTATGTGGGTGTATATGTGTACATTATCTCTAGGGGTAGGTGCTCTGGGCTATTTCACACAAAAGAGCCCCACAAACAGGGCTGGTTGATGATAAACCAATTAATACCATATTTCAAACTGCATAAACATTACAAGTTACAGTACTTACAATCTTTATCAGTACCCTTGTAGACAATAAATGTGGATACACACACACACACACACACACACACACTACAGTATGTGGGTGTGTATGTGTACATTATCTCTAGGGGTAGGTGCTATGGACTATTTCATACACAAGAGCCACCCACAACCAGGGCTGGTTGATGATAAACCAATGAATACCATATTTCTAACCGCATAAACATTACAAGTTACAGTACTTACAATCTTTATCAGAACTCTTATAGTCAATAAATGTGGATATGGAGAAGGGAGAGAGAAAGAAAAGGGAGAGAGAAGGGAAAGGGAGAGAGAAGGAAAAGGGAGAGAGAAGGAAAGGGAGATAGAAGGAAAAGGGAGAGAGAAGGAAAAGGAAGAGAGAATGGAGAGACAAGGGAGAGGGAGAGACAAGGAAAGGGAGAGAGAAGGGAGAGGGAGAGAGAATGGAGTGACGAGGGAGAGAGAAGGGAGAGAGAAAGAGAGAGAAGGAAAAGGGAGGGGAAAGGAAAAGGGAGAGAGAATGGAAAGGGAGAGAGAAGGAAGAGGGAGAGAGAAGGAAGATGGAGAGAGAAGGAAGATGGAGAGAGAAGGAAGATGGAGAGAGAAGGAAGAGGGAGAGAGAAGGAAGAGGGAGAGAGAATGGAGAGACAAGGGAGAGGTAGAAACAAGGGAGAGGGAGTGACAAGGGATAGGGAGAGAGAAGGAAGAGGGAGAGAGAGAAGGGAGAGAGATAGAGAAGTTAGAGAAAGAGAGTGATGAGGGAGTGACAAGGAAAAGGGAGAGAGGAGGGAGAGGGAGAGAGAAGGAAGAGGGAGAGAGGAGAGAGAGAAGGGAGAGAGAGAGAAGGGAGAGGGATAGACAGAGAGAAGGAAGAGGGTGAGAGAGAAGGGAAAGGGAGAGAGAGGAGGGAGAGAGAGAGAGAGTAGAGGGAATGATGGAGTTATAAGGGAGAGGGAGAGAGAAGGGAGGGGGAGAGAGAGAGAGAAGGGAGTGGAGAGAGAGAGAAGGGAGAGGGAAAGCAAAGGAAAGGGGAGGGGAAAGGAAAAGGGAGAGAATGAGAGACAAGGAAAAGGGAGAGAGATTGGAAAGGGAGAGAGAAGGAAGAGGGAGAGAGAAAGAAGAGGGAGAGAGAAGGAAGAGGGAGAGAGAAGGGATAGGGAGAGAGAAGGCAGAGGGATAGAGAAGGGAGAGAGAGAAGGGAAAGAGAAAGAAAAGGGAGAGAGAAGGAAAAGGGAGAGAGAAGGAAAAGGGAGAGAGAAGGAAAGGGAGATAGAAGGAAAAGGGAGAGAGAAGGAAAAGGGAGAGAGAATGGAGAGACAAGGGAGAGGGAGAGACAAGGAAAGGGAGAGAGAAGGGATAGGGAGAGAGAAGGGAGAGGGAGAGAGAAGGGGGTGACAAGGGAGAGAGGAGGGAGAGAGAAGGGAGAGGGAGAGAGAAGGAAAAGGGAGGGGAAAGGAAAAGGGAGAGAGAATGGAAAGGGAGAGAGAAGGAAGAGGGAGGGAGAAGGAAGATGGAGAGAGAAGGAAGATGGAGAGAGAAGGAAGATGGAGAGAGAAGGAAGATGGAGAGAGAAGGAAGAGGGAGAGAAAAGGAAGAGGGAGAGAAAAGGAAGAGGGAGAGAAAAGGAAGAGGGAGAGAGAATGGAGAGACAAGGGAGAGGTAGAAACAAGGGAGAGGGAGCGACAAGGGATAGGGAGAGAGAAGGAAGAGGGAGAGAGAGAAGGGATAGGGAGAGAGAGAAGGGATAGGGAGAGAGAGAAGGGATACGGAGAGAGAGAAGGTAGATGTAGAGAGAAGGGAGATGGAGAAGAAGGAAGATGGAGAAGGGAGAGAGAGAGAGAGAGAGAGAGAGAGAGAGAGAGAGAGAGAGAGAGAGAGAGAGAGAGAGAGAGAGAGAGAAGGGAGAGAGAGTGATGAGGGAGTGACAAGGAAAAGGGAGAGAGAAGGAGAGAGAAGGAAAAGGGAGGGGAAAGGAAAAGGGAGAGAGAATGGAAAGGGAGAGAGAATGAAGAGGGAGAGAGAAGGAAGATGGAGAGAGAAGGAAGATGGAGAGAGAAGGAAGAGGGAGAGAGAAGGAAGAGGGAGAGAGAATGGAGAGACAAGGGAGAGGTAGAAACAAGGGAGAGGGAGCGACAAGGGATAGGGAGAGAGAAGGAAGAGGGAGAGAGAGAAGGGAGAGAGAGAGAGAGAAGGGAGAGAAAGAGAGTGATGAGGGAGTGACAAGGAAAAGGGAGAGAGAAGGGAGAGGGAGAGAGAAGGGAGAGAGAGAAGGGAGAGAGAGAAGGGAGAAGGAAAAGGGTGAGAGAGAAGGGAAAGGGAGAGAGAGAGAGAAGGGAGAGAGAGAGGTAGAGGGAATGATGAGGGAGTTATAAGGGAGAGGGAGAGAGAAGGGAGGGGGAGAGAGAGAGAGAGAAGGGAGTGGAGAGAGAGAGAAGGGAGAGGGAGAGCGAAGGAAAGGGGAGGGGAAAGGAAAAGGGAGAGAATGGAGAGACAAGGAAAAGGGAGAGAGATTGGAAAGGGAGAGAGAAGGAAGAGGGAGAGAGAAGGAAGAGGGAGAGAGAAGGAAGAGGGAGAGAGAAGGGATAGGGAGAGAGAAGGGAGAGAGAAGGCAGAGGGATAGAGAAGGGAGTGAGAAAAGGGAGAGAGAAGGGAGAGAGAAAGAAAAGGGAGAGAGAAGGGAAAGGGAGAGAGAAGGAAAAGGGAGAGAGAAGGAAAGGGAGATAGAAGGAAAAGGGAGAGAGAAGGAAAAGGGAGAGAGAAGGAAAAGGGAGAGAGAATGGAGAGACAAGGGAGAGGGAGAGACAAGGAAAGGGAGAGAGAAGGGATATGGAGAGAGAAGGGAGAGGGAGAGAGAAGGGAGAGGAGAGAGAAGGAAAAGGGAGGGGAAAGGAAAAGGGAGAGAGAATGGAAAGGGAGAGAGAAGGAAGAGGGAGAGAGAAGGAAGAGGGAGAGAGAAGGAAGATGGAGTGACAAGGGATAGGGAGAGAGAAGGAAGAGGGAGAGAGAGAAGGAAGAGGGAGAGAGAGAAGGGATAGGGAGAGAGAAGGGATATGGAGAGAGAAAAGGTAGATGTAGAGAGAAGGGAGATGGAGAAAGAAGGAAGATGGAGAAGGGAGAGAGAGAGAAGGGAGAGAGAGAGAGAGAGAGAGAGAGAGAGAGAGAAGAGAGAGAGAGAGAGAGAGAGGAGAGAGAGAGAGAGAGAGAGAGAGAGAAGGGAGAGAGAATGGAGAGAGTGATGAGGGAGTGACAAGGTAAAGGGAGAGAGAAGGGAGAGACAGAGAGAAGAGAGAGAAGGGAGAGAGAGAAGGGAGAGGGAGAGACAGAGAGAAGGAAGAGGGTGAGAGAGAAGGGAGAGAGAGAGAAGGGAGAGGGAGATAGAGAGGGAGAGGGAATGACAAGGGAGTGATAAGGGAGAGGGAGAGAGAAGGGAGGGGAGAGAGAGAGAAGGGAGGGGAGAGAGAGAGAAGGGAGAGGGAGAGAGAGAGAAGGGAGAGGGAGAGAGAAGGGAGAGGGAGAGGAGAGAGAAGGGAGAGGGAGAGGTTGAGAAGGGAGAGATAGAGAGAAGGGAGATGGAGAGAGAGAAGGGAGGTCAGGTGTTCAGGATATCCAAGCTTCAACACAGTTGCTTTAATCAGTCCCTGCTTCAGCACAGGTGGCTCAATCAGGGTCTCTGTCTTCAAACAAGCCTCTGTTTGAGCCACTTGTGCTGAAGCTGTAAAATTGTGCTGAAGCTGTAAAATCCTGAAATTCAGACCTGTTTGGGGGATTAAGGACTTGAGTTGAGCAGCCATGTGTTCAAATTCTATGATACCTATTATTTACATTTGCATCTAGAGTGCTCTTTAGAAGCGGTTTGTCTCACTTCAGAGTGATTAGAATAGGCCGCAAAATCTTTTGCGGTGTACAGGAAAAAAGAGGCATAACAAACCAAGGCTGCCATCTCTTTATATCACAAGGTTACTCAGCAAACACAACAGAAAAACACAGAGAATACACAGAACAATGCAAAGAGCCACAAACAGAACTGGTTGATGATAAACCAATGAATACCAAATTTCAAACCACAGAAACATTAACATTCACAGTATTTACAATCTTTAACAGAACTCTTATGGAGACAATAAAGGGGGTAGGTGCTCTGGGGAATTTCATACACAAGAGCCCCACAAACAGGGCTGGTTGATGATAAACCAATGAATACCATATTTAAAACCACATAAACATTACAAGTTACAGTACTTACAATCTTTATCAGAACTCTTATAGACAATAAATGTGGATATAAACACACACATTACAGTATGTGGGTGTATATGTGTACATTATCTCTAGGGGTAGGTGCTCTGGGCTATTTCACACAAAAGAGCCCCACAAACAGGGCTGGTTGATGATAAACCAATTAATACCATATTTCAAACTGCATAAACATTACAAGTTACAGTACTTACAATCTTTATCAGTACCCTTGTAGACAATAAATGTGGATATATACACACACACACACACATTACAGTATGTGGGTGTGTATGTGTACATTATCTCTAGGGGTAGGTGCTATGGACTATTTCATACACAAGAGCCACCCACAACCAGGGCTGGTTGATGATAAACCAATGAATACCATATTTCTAACCGCATAAACATTACAAGTTACAGTACTTACAATCTTTATCAGAACTCTTATAGTCAATAAATGTGGATATGGAGAAGGAAGAGAGAAAGAAAAGGGAGAGAGAAGGGAAAGGGAGAGAGAAGGAAAAGGGAGAGAGAAGGGAAAGGGAGATATAAGGAAAAGGGAGAGAGAATGGAGAGACAAGGGAGAGGGAGAGACAAGGAAAGGGAGAGAGAAGGGATAGGTAGAGAGAAGGGAGAGGGAGAGAGAATGGAGTGACAAGGGAGAGAGGAGGGAGAGAGAAGGGAGAGAGAAAGAGAGAGAAGGAAAAGGGAGGGGAAAGGAAAAGGGAGAGAGAATGGAAAGACAAGGGAGAGGTAGAAACAAGGGAGAGGGAGTGACAAGGGATAGGGAGAGAGAAGGAAGAGGGAGAGAGAGAAGGGAGAGAGAGAGAGAGAGAGAAGGGAGAGAAAGAGAGTGATGAGGGAGTGACAAGGAAAAGGGAGAGAGGAGGGAGAGAGAGAGAGAAGGGAGAGGGAGAGAGGAGAGAGAAGGGAGAGAGAGAGAAGGGAGAGGGATAGACAGAGAGAAGGAAGAGGGTGAGAGAGAAGGGAAAGGGAGAGAGAGAGAAGAGAGAGGGAGAGAGAGAGAGTAGAGGGAATGATGAGGGAGTTATAAGGGAGAGGGAGAGAGAAGGGAGGGAGAGAGAGAGAGAAGGGAGTGGAGAGAGAGAGAAGGGAGAGGGAAAGCAAAGGAAAGGGGAGGGGAAAGGAAAAGGGAGAGAATGGAGAGACAAGGAAAATTGAGAGAGATTGGAAAGGGAGAGAGAAGGGAGAGGGAGAGAGGAGAGAGAAGGGAGAGAGAGAGAAGAGAGAGGGAGAGGGAATGACGAGGGAGTTATAAGGGAGAGGGAGAGAGAAGGGAGGGGGAGATAGAGAAGGGATTGGAGAGAGAGAGAAGGGAGAGGGAGAGCGAAGGATAGGGGAGGGGAAAGGAAAAGGGAGAGAATGGAGAGATAAGGAAAAGGGAGAGAGCATGGAAAGGGAGAGAGACGGAAGAGGGAGAGAGAAGGGAGAGAAAGGCAGAGGGATAGAGAAGGGAGTGAGAAAAGGGAGAGAGAAAGAAAAGGGAGAGAGAAGGGAAAAGGAGATAGAAGGAAAAGGGAGAGAGAAGGAAAGGGAGAGAGAAGGAAAAGGGAGAGAGAATGGAGAGACAAGGGAGAGGGAGAGACAAGGAAAGGGAGAGAGAAGGGATAGGGAGAGAGAAGGGAGAGGGAGAGAGGAGGGGTGACAAGGGAGAGAGGAGGGAGAGAGAAGGGAGAGAGAGAGAGAAGGAAAGGGGAGCGGAAAGGAAAAGGGAGAGAGAATGGAAAGGGAGAGAGAATGGAAAGGGAGAGAGAAGGAAGAGGGAGAGAGAAGGAAGATGGAGAGAGAAGGAAGATGGAGAGAGAAGGAAGAGGGAGAGGGAAGGAAGAGGGAGAGAGAATGGAGAGACAAGGGAGAGGTAGAAACAAGGCAGAGGGAGCGACAAGGGATAGGGAGAGAGAAGGAAGAGGGAGAGAGAAAAGGGATAGGGAGAGAGAGAAGGGATAGGGAGAGAGAGAAGGGATACGGAGAGAGAGAAGGTAGATGTAGAGAGAAGGGAGATGGAGAAAGAAGGAAGATGGAGAAGGGAGAGAGAGAGAAGGGAGAGAGAGAGAGAGAGAGAGAGAGAGAAGGGAGAGAGAGAGTGATGAGGGAGTGACAAGGAAAAGGGAGAGAGAAGGGAGAGGGAGAGAGAAGGGTTAGGGTTAGGGTTAGGGTTAGGGTTAGGGTTAGGGTTAGGGTTAGGGTTAGGGTTAGGGTTAGGGTTAGGGTTAGGGTTAGGGTTAGGGTTAGGGTTAGGGTTAGGGTTAGGGTTAGGGTTAGGGTTAGGGTTAGGGTTAGGGTTAGGGTTAGGGTTAGGGTTAGGGTTAGGGTTAGGGTTAGGGTTAGGGTTAGGGTTAGGGTTAGGGTTAGGGTTAGGGTTAGGGTTAGGGTTAGGGTTAGGGTTAGGGTTAGGGTTAGGGTTAGGGTTAGGGTTAGGGTTAGGGTTAGGGTTAGGGTTAGGGTTAGGGTTAGGGTTAGGGTTAGGGTTAGGGTTAGGGTTAGGGTTAGGGTTAGGGTTAGGGTTAGGGTTAGGGTTAGGGTTAGGGTTAGGGTTAGGGTTAGGGTTAGGGTTAGGGTTAGGGTTAGGGTTAGGGTTAGGGTTAGGGTTAGGGTTAGGGTTAGGGTTAGGGTTAGGGTTAGGGTTAGGGTTAGGGTTAGGGTTAGGGTTAGGGTTAGGGTTAGGGTTAGGGTTAGGGTTAGGGTTAGGGTTAGGGTTAGGGTTAGGGTTAGGGTTAGGGTTAGGGTTAGGGTTAGGGTTAGGGTTAGGGTTAGGGTTAGGGTTAGGGTTAGGGTTAGGGTTAGGGTTAGGGTTAGGGTTAGGGTTAGGGTTAGGGTTAGGGTTAGGGTTAGGGTTAGGGTTAGGGTTAGGGTTAGGGTTAGGGTTAGGGTTAGGGTTAGGGTTAGGGTTAGGGTTAGGGTTAGGGTTAGGGTTAGGGTTAGGGTTAGGGTTAGGGTTAGGGTTAGGGTTAGGGTTAGGGTTAGGGTTAGGGTTAGGGTTAGGGTTAGGGTTAGGGTTAGGGTTAGGGTTAGGGTTAGGGTTAGGGTTAGGGTTAGGGTTAGGGTTAGGGTTAGGGTTAGGGTTAGGGTTAGGGTTAGGGTTAGGGTTAGGGTTATAGGGGAATACGAAAATTTAGGTATGTGACTCATTTGGGTACTAACCAATCAGAGAAGAGTTAGGGTTGAAAGTTAGGGTTGAAAGTTAGGGTTGAAAGTTAGGATTATTTTTCTATTATTGTTTGGCCCAGGGTTATAGGGGAATACGAAAATGTAGGTATGTGACTCATTTGGGTACTAACCAATCAGAGAAGAGTTAGGGTTGAAAGTTAGGGTTGAAAGTTAGGGTTGAAAGTTAGGGTTGAAAGTTAGGATTATTTTTCTATTATTGTTTGGCCCAGGGTTATAGGGGAATACGAAAATGTAGGTATGTGACTCATTTGGGTACTAACCAATCAGAGAAGAGTTAGGGTTGAAAGTTAGGGTTGAAAGTTAGGGTTGAAAGTTAGGGTTGACACTTAGGATTATTTTTCTATTTTTGTTTGGCCCAGGGTTATAGGGGAATACGAAAATTTAGGTATGTGACTCATTTGGGTACTAACCAATCAGAGAAGAGTTAGGGTTGAAAGTTAGGGTTGAAAGTTAGGGTTGAAAGTTAGGGTTGAAAGTTAGGATTATTTTTCTATTATTGTTTGGCCCAGGGTTATAGGGGAATACGAAAATGTAGGTATGTGACTCATTTGGGTACTAACCAATCAGAGAAGAGTTAGGGTTGAAAGTTAGGGTTGAAAGTTAGGGTTGAAAGTTAGGGTTGACACTTAGGATTATTTTTCTATTTTTGTTTGGCCCAGGGTTATAGGGGAATACGAAAATTTAGGTATGTGACTCATTTGGGTACTAACCAATCAGAGAAGAGTTAGGGTTGAAAGTTAGGGTTGAAAGTTAGGGTTGAAAGTTAGGGTTGAAAGTTAGGGTTGAAAGTTAGGATTATTTTTCTATTTTTGTTTGGCCCAGGGTTATAGGGGAATACGAAAATTTAGGTATGTGACTCATTTGGGTACTAACCAATCAGAGAAGAGTTAGGGTTGAAAGTTAGGGTTGAAAGTTAGGGTTGAAAGTTAGGGTTGAAAGTTAGGGTTGACACTTAGGATTATTTGGGTTAGGGTTAGGGTTAGGGTTAGGGTTAGGGTTAGGGTTATAGGGGAATACGAAAATTTAGGTATGTGACTCATTTGGGTACTAACAAATCAGTGAAGAGTTAGGGTTGAAAGTTAGGGTTGAAAGTTAGGGTTGAAAGTTAGGGTTGAAAGTTAGGGTTGAAAGTTAGGGTTGAAAGTTAGGGTTGAAAGTTAGGGTTGAAAGTTAGGGTTGAAAGTTAGGGTTGAAAGTTAGGGTTGACACTTAGGATTATTTTTCTATTTTTGTTTGGCCCTGGGTTATAGGGGAATACGAAAATTTAGGTATGTGACTCATTTGGGTACTAACCAATCAGAGAAGAGTTAGGGTTGAAAGTTAGGGTTGAAAGTTAGGGTTGAAAGTTAGGGTTGAAAGATTGGATTATTTTTCTATTTTTATTTGGCCCAGGGTTATAGGGGAATACGAAAATTTAGGTATGTGACTCATTTGGGTACTAACCAATCAGAGAAGAGTTAGGGTTGAAAGTTAGGGTTGAAAGTTAGGGTTGAAAGTTAGGGTTGACACTTAGGATTATTTTTCTATTTTTGTTTGGCCCAGGGTTATAGGGGAATACGAAAATTTAGGTATGTGACTCATTTGGGTACTATCCAATCAGAGAAGAGTTAGGGTTAGCGTTGAAAGTTAGGGTTAGGGTTGACCCTTACGATTATTTTTGTATTTGTGTTTGGTGAAAAAAGAATAGAACATTTTTAGTTATGTGACTCATTTAGGTACTTGGCCAATGAGAGTTAAGTTCTGAACAATTTAGGGAGGGTGTGGTTTGGGGTTGAAAGTGTGGTAAGAAAAAGTGTAAGTGGGTAAGAACGTGAGGGAGGTTGTGGGTAGGTGGGTGAGGGAGGTTTAGGGATGTATGGTGGGTGTGGGTAAGGAGGTTGAAGGTTTTTGAGGGAAGGTGGATGATGAAGAGAGTGGGTAGGTGGTGTTGAAGGTGGATTAGGGAGGGTGAGTAAATGTGTCTGGGAGGGTGAGGATGAAGGTGGGTGAAAAAAGTGTGGGTCAGTTCAGGTATGGGTGAGTGGGCAAGGGTGAGGCTGGGTATTGGTGTGCAGGTAAGGGTGGTGAAGGTGAATTTTAATATGGATGATGAGGGTAGAAGGTGGGTGAGGGAGGTTGGGTGAAGGAGGGTGTGGGAAGGTGATGTTGAAGGTGGGTGAGGGATGGTTAATATGGGTATAGGAGGCTTTGTAGGTAAGGTTGAGGCCAGTAAGGTAGAGTGAACATGGGTGAGGGAGGGTGAAGATTAAGGTGGAAGAGGGAGGGTGTGTTTAAGTGGGGTTAAAGGTTGGTGAATGTAGGTGAGGTAGGGGGATGAGTGAAGGTGTGGGTGAGTGAAGGTGTTGGTGAGGGGGCAATGGTGGGTGGGTGAAGGTGGATGAGTGTGAGGGTGAAGGTGGATGAGGTGGTGGGTGATAGTGAACATGGGTCAAGAGCGGGTGAGGGAGGGCATGGAATCAGTCTGTGAGCCTGCCCTTTCTATTTTGTTGTATATATTCTATTCCCTATCCAATTGACATGTTGCATTTATATGCAGTTAGTCATTCAAAAATTTGAAAACTCTTGCATTCGTTGCATGTTAGCGAGAGGCACCCTTAGAGGTAAAGAGCTAGCTTTTACCTCACTACTAAGTACTTGGACATTGAGGACTAGATCCGTTTTGTACAGAGCGGAGCTTCTCCTCTGCCGTATGCTAGGAGTGAAGAAGCACTACTGTCTATCGTCCGTAAAGGGGTATGCTTTCTTCCCCCAATTTACAGTCGAGCTAGCGCTGCAGATGGGACAGTAGCGAAGAGTTCACTGCCTGACTCTAAAAGGGCACACTCGTGTAAAGGGAGAGAAATCAACTCAAAGCTTTATATCCTGAGAGATAAAAGCAATGCATTGTGTAGGTGTACTCACTTACCTCAACTACTTACCTCCTTGTTAGTATGTCCTTTGTGAACATCATCTTGATAGACGAACTTACCTATTTTCATACTGCAAATAAATTTTACCCAAGATAAGTGAAAAAATATAATGCAATCCCCTTTAGAGCAATGCAGTTGAGGACCCTCTTTCACTGATGAACTAAATAAACAATGCTTAGACTGAGTGAGAGAGGGGTTTGTGAGAGAGAGGGGAGAGTGGTAGTCCTTGAAAGAGAGAGAGAAAGAAAGGACATTTGTGAGAGTAAAATACAGGTGATTTAGAAGGAGCAGGGATGCTAGTCAGGGAGAGTAATAGAGAGCAGGGAGAGAAAGAGAGGGTGTGAGAAAGAAAAAGAGAGAGAGAGAAGTGGAAGAAAGAAATGTGTGTGAGAGCAAGAGACGGGTTGAAGTGAAAGAGATAGAGTGGGAGTAAGAGAGAAAAAAATTGAGAGAAGGGAGAGGGAGAGAGAAGGGAGAGGGAGAGAGAAGAGAGGGAGAGAGAAGGGAGAGAGAGAAAGCAGGGAGAGACAAGTGTGAGAGGAGGGACAGAGAAGGGAGAGGGAGAGAGAAGGGAGAGGGAGAGAAAAGGAAAAGGGAGAGAAAATGAAAAGGGAGAGAGAAGGAAATGGAGATAGAAGGAAAAGGGAGAGAGAAGGAAGAGGGAGAGAGAATGGATAGGGAGAGAGAAGGGAGAGAGAAGGCAGAGGGATAGAGAAGGGAGTGAGAAAAGGGAGAGAGAAGGGAGAGAGAAAGAAAAGGGAGAGAGAAGGAAAAGGGAGAGAGAAGGAAAAGGGAGAGAGAAGGAAAAGGGAGAGAGAAGGAAAGGGAGAGAGAAGGAAAGGGAGATAGAAGGAAAAGGGAGAGAGAAGGAGAAGGGATAGAGAATGGAGAGACAAGGGAGAGGGAGAGACAAGGAAAGGGAGAGAGAAGGGATAGGGAGAGAGAAGGGAGAGGGAGAGAGAAGAGGGTGACAGGGAGAGAGGAGGGAGAGAGAATGGAGAGGGAGAGAGAAGGAAAAGGGAGGGGAAAGGAAAAGGGAGAGAGAATGGAAAGGGAGAGAGAAGGAAGAGGGAGGGAGAAGGAAGAGGGAGAGAGAAGGAAGAGGGAGAGAGAAGGAAGAGGGAGAGAGAAGGAAGAGGGAGAGAGAAGGAAGAGGGAGAGAAAAGGAAGAGGGAGAGAGAAGGAAGAGGGAGAGAGAAGGAAGAGGGAGAGAGAAGGAAGAGGGAGAGAGAATGGAGAGACAAGGGAGAGGTAGAAACAAGGGAGAGGGAGCGACAAGGGATAGGGAGCGACAAGGGATAGGGAGAGAGAAGAAAGAGGGAGAGAGAGAAGGGATAGGGAGAGAGAGAAGGGATAGGGAGAGAGAGAAGGTAGATGTAGAGAGAAGGGAGATGGAGAAGAAGGAAGATGGAGAAGGGAGAGAGAGAGAGAGAGAGAGAGAGAGAGAGAAGGGAGAGAGAGAGAGTGATGAGGGAGTGACAAGGAAAAGGGAGAGAGAAGGGAGAGGGAGAGAGAAGGGAGAGGGAGAGAGGAGAGAGAAGGGAGAGAGAGAGAGGGAGAGACAGAGAGAAGGAAGAGGGTGAGAGAGAAAGGAATGGTTGAGAGAGAGAGAAGGGAGAGGGAGAGGGAATGACGAGGGAGTTATAAGGGAGAGGGAGAGAGAAGGGAGGGGGAGAGAGAGAGAAGGAAATGGAGAGAGAGAGAAGGGAGAAGGAGAGCGAAGGAAAGGGGAGGGGAAAGGAAAAGGGAGAGAATGGAGAGATAAGGAAAAGGGAGAGAGCATGGAAAGGGAGAGAGAAGGAAGAGGGAGAGAGAAGGAAGAGGGAGAGAGAAGGGATAGGGAGAGAGAAGGGAGAGAAAGGCAGAGGGATAGAGAAGGAAGAGGGAGAGAGAAGGGATAGGGAGAGAGAAGGGAGAGAAAGGCAGAGGGATAGAGAAGGGAGTGAGAAAAGGGAGAGAGAAAGAAAAGGGAGAGAGAAGGGAAAAGGAGAGAGAAGGAAAAGGGAGAGAGAAGGAAAGGGAGAGAGAAGGAAAAGGGAGGGGGAATGGAGAGACAAGGGAGAGGGAGAGACAAGGAAAGGGAGAGAGAAGGGATAGGGAGAGAGAAGGGAGAGGGTGGGAGAAGGGGGTCACAAGGGAGAGAGGAGGGAAAGAGAAGGGAGAGGGAAAGAGAAGGGAGAGGGAGAGAGAAGGAAAAGGGAGGGGAAAGGAAAAGGGAGAGAGAATGGAGAGACGAGGGAGAGGTAGAAACAAGGCAGAGGGAGCGACAAGGGATAGGGAGAGAGAAGGAAGAGGGAGAGATAAAAGGGATAGGGAGAGAGAGAAGGGATACAGAGAGAGAGAAGGTAGATGTAGAGAGAAGGGAGATGGAGAAAGAAGGAAGATGGAGAAGGGAGAGAGAGAGAGAAGGGAGAGAGAGAGAGAGAGAGAAGGGAGAGAGAGAGAGTGATGAGGGAGTGACAAGGAAAAGGGAGAGAGAAGGGAGAGGGAGAGAGGCGAGAGAGAAGGGAGAGAGAGAGAAGGGAGAGGGAGAGAGAAGGAAGAGGGTGAGAGAGAAGGGAATGGGAGAGAGAGAGAAGGGAGAGGGAATGACGAGGGAGTTATAAGGGAGAGGGAGAGAGAAGGGAGGGGGAGAGAGAGAGAGAAGGGAGGGGGAGAGAGAGTGAATGGAGAGGGAGAGAGAGAGAGAGAAGGGAGAGAGAAGGGAGAGGGAGAGGTTGAGAAGAGAGAGAGAGAGAAGGGAAAGGGAGAGAGAGAAGGGAGGTCAGGTGTTCAGGATATCCAAGCTTCAACACAGATGATTTAATCAGTCCCTGCTTCAGCACAGGTGGCTCAATCAGGGTCTCTGTCTTCAAACAAGCCTCTGTTTGAGCCACTTGTGCTGAAGCTGTAAAATTGTGCTGAAGCTGTAAAATCCTGAAATTCAGACCAGTTTGGGGGATTAAGGACTTGAGTTGAGCAGCCATGTGTTCAAATTCTATGATACCTATTATTTACATTTGCATCTAGAGTGCTCTTTAGAAGCGGTTTGTCTCACTTAAGAGTGATTAGAATAGGCTGCAAAATCTTTTGCTGTGTACAGGAAAAAAGAGGCATAACAAACCAAGGCTGCCATCTCTTTATATCACAAGGTTACTCAGCAAACATAACAGAAAAACACAGAGAATACACAGAACAATGCAAAGAGCCACCCACAAACAGAACTGGTTGATGATAAACCAATGAATACCAAATTTCAAACCACAGAAACATTAACATTCACAGTATTTACAATCTTTAACAGAACTCTTATGGAGACAATAAAGGGGGTAGGTGCTCTGGGGAATTTCATACACAAGAGCCCCACAAACAGGGCTGGTTGATGATAAACCAATGAATACCATATTTAAAACCACATAAACATTACAAGTTACAGTACTTACAATCTTTATCAGAACTCTTATAGACAATAAATGTGGATATAAACACACACATTACAGTATGTGGGTGTATATGTGTACATTATCTCTAGGGGTAGGTGCTCTGGGCTATTTCACACAAAAGAGCCCCACAAACAGGGCTGGTTGATGATAAACCAATTAATACCATATTTCAAACTGCATAAACATTACAAGTTACAGTACTTACAATCTTTATCAGTACCCTTGTAGACAATAAATGTGGATATACACACACACACATTACAGTATGTGGGTGTGTATGTGTACATTATCTCTAGGGGTAGGTGCTATGGACTATTTCATACACAAGAGCCACCCACAACCAGGGCTGGTTGATGATAAACCAATGAATACCATATTTCAAACCGCATAAACATTACAAGTTACAGTACTTACAATCTTTATCAGAACTCTTATAGTCAATAAATGTGGATATGGAGAAGGGAGAGAGAAAGAAAAGGGAGAGAGAAGGGAAAGGGAGAGAGAAGGAAAAGGGAGAGAGAAGGAAAGGGAGATAGAAGGAAAAGGGAGAGAGAAGGAAAAGGAAGAGAGAATGGAGAGACAAGGGAGAGGGAGAGACAAGGAAAGGGAGAGAGAAGGGAGAGGGAGAGAGAATGGAGTGACGAGGGAGAGAGAAGGGAGAGAGAAAGAGAGAGAAGGAAAAGGGAGGGGAAAGGAAAAGGGAGAGAGAATGGAAAGGGAGAGAGAAGGAAGAGGGAGAGAGAAGGAAGATGGAGAGAGAAGGAAGATGGAGAGAGAAGGAAGAGGGAGAGAGAAGGAAGAGGGAGAGAGAATGGAGAGACAAGGGAGAGGTAGAAACAAGGGAGAGGGAGTGACAAGGGATAGGGAGAGAGAAGGAAGAGGGAGAGAGAGAAGGGAGAGAGATAGAGAAGTTAGAGAAAGAGAGTGATGAGGGAGTGACAAGGAAAGGGGAGAGAGGAGGGAGAGGGAGAGAGAAGGAAGAGGGAGAGAGGAGAGAGAGAAGGGAGAGAGAGAGAAGGGAGAGGGATAGACAGAGAGAAGGAAGAGGGTGAGAGAGAAGGGAAAGGGAGAGAGAGGAGGGAGAGGGAGAGAGTAGAGGGAATGATGAGGGAGTTATAAGGGAGAGGGAGAGAGAAGGGAGGGGGAGAGAGAGAGAGAAGGGAGTGGAGAGAGAGAGAAGGGAGAGGGAAAGCAAAGGAAAGGGGAGGGGAAAGGAAAAGGGAGAGAATGGAGAGACAAGGAAAAGGGAGAGAGATTGGAAAGGGAGAGAGAAGGAAGAGGGAGAGAGAAAGAAGAGGGAGAGAGAAGGAAGAGGGAGAGAGAAGGGATAGGGAGAGAGAAGGCAGAGGGATAGAGAAGGGAGTGAGAAAAGGGAGAGAGAAGGGAGAGAGAAAGAAAAGGGAGAGAGAAGGAAAAGGGAGAGAGAAGGAAAAGGGAGAGAGAATGGAGAGACAAGGGAGAGGGAGAGACAAGGAAAGGGAGAGAGAAGGGATAGGGAGAGAGAAGGGAGAGGGAGAGAGAAGGGGGTGACAAGGGAGAGAGGAGGGAGAGAGAAGGGAGAGGGAGAGAGAAGGAAAAGGGAGGGGAAAGGAAAAGGGAGAGAGAATGGAAAGGGAGAGAGAAGGAAGAGGGAGGGAGAAGGAAGATGGAGAGAGAAGGAAGATGGAGAGAGAAGGAAGATGGAGAGAGAAGGAAGAGGGAGAGAAAAGGAAGAGGGAGAGAGAAGGAAGAGGGAGAGAGAATGGAGAGACAAGGGAGAGGTAGAAACAAGGGAGAGGGAGCGACAAGGGATAGGGAGAGAGAAGGAAGAGGGAGAGAGAGAAGGGATAGGGAGAGAGAGAAGGGATAGGGAGAGAGAGAAGGGATACGGAGAGAGAGAAGGTAGATGTAGAGAGAAGGGAGATGGAGAAGGAAGATGGAGAAGGGAGAGAGAGAGAGAGAGAGAGAGAGAGAGAGAGAGAGAGAGAGAAGGGAGAGAGAGTGATGAGGGAGTGACAAGGAAAAAGGAGAGAGAAGGAGAGAGAAGGAAAAGGGAGGGGAAAGGAAAAGGGAGAGAGAATGGAAAGGGAGAGAGAAGGAAGAGGGAGAGAGAAGGAAGATGGAGAGAGAAGGAAGATGGAGAGAGAAGAAAGAGGGAGAGAGAAGGAAGAGGGAGAGAGAATGGAGAGACAAGGGAGAGGTAGAAACAAGGGAGAGGGAGCGACAAGGGATAGGGAGAGAGAAGGAAGAGGGAGAGAGAGAAGGGAGAGAGAGAGAGAAGGGAGAGAAAGAGAGTGATGAGGGAGTGACAAGGAAAAGGGAGAGAGAAGGGAGAGGGAGAGAGAAGGGAGAGAGAGAAGGGAGAGAGAGAAGGGAGAAGGAAGAGGGTGAGAGAGAAGGGAAAGGGAGAGAGAGAGAAGGGAGAGAGAGAGGTAGAGGGAATGATGAGGGAGTTATAAGGGAGAGGGAGAGAGAAGGGAGGGGGAGAGAGAGAGAGAAGGGAGTGGAGAGAGAGAGAAGGGAGAGGGAGAGCGAAGGAAAGGGGAGGGGAAAGGAAAAGGGAGAGAATGGAGAGACAAGGAAAAGGGAGAGAGATTGGAAAGGGAGAGAGAAGGAAGAGGGAGAGAGAAGGAAGAGGGAGAGAGAAGGAAGAGGGAGAGAGAAGGGATAGGGAGAGAGAAGGGAGAGAGAAGGCAGAGGGATAGAGAAGGGAGTGAGAAAAGGGAGAGAGAAGGGAGAGAGAAAGAAAAGGGAGAGAGATGGGAAAGGGAGAGAGAAGGAAAAGGGAGAGAAGGAAAGGGAGATAGAAGGAAAAGGGAGAGAGAAGGAAAAGGGAGAGAGAATGGAGAGACAAGGGAGAGGGAGAGACAAGGAAAGGGAGAAAGAAGGGATATGGAGAGAGAAGGGAGAGGGAGAGAGAAGGGGGTGACAAGGGAGAGAGAAGGGAGAGAGAAGGGAGAGGGAGAGAGAAGGAAAAGGGAGGGGAAAGGAAAAGGGAGAGAGAATGGAAAGGGAGAGAGAAGGAAGAGGGAGAGAGAAGGAAGAGGGAGAGAGAAGGAAGATGGAGTGACAAGGGATAGGGAGAGAGAAGGAAGAGGGAGAGAGAGAAGGAAGAGGGAGAGAGAGAAGGGATAGGGAGAGAGAAGGGATATGGAGAGAGAGAAGGTAGATGTAGAGAGAAGGGAGATGGAGAAAGAAGGAAGATGGAGAAGGGAGAGAGAGAGAAGGGAGAGAGAGAGAGAGAGAGAGAGAAGGGAGAGAGAATGGAGAGAGTGATGAGGGAGTGACAAGGTAAAGGGAGAGAGAAGGGAGAGACAGAGAGAAGAGAGAGAAGGGAGAGAGAGAAGGGAGAGGGAGAGACAGAGAGAAGGAAGAGGGTGAGAGAGAAGGGAGAGGGAGAGAGAGAGAAGGGAGAGGGAGATAGAGAGGGAGAGGGAATGACAAGGGAGTGATAAGGGAGAGGGAGAGAGAAGGGAGGGGGAGAGAGAGAGAAGGGAGGGGAGAGAGAGAGAAGGGAGAGGGAGAGAGAGAGAAGGGAGAGGAAGAGAGAAGGGAGAGGGAGAGAGAGAGAAGGGAGAGGGAGAGGTTGAGAAGGGAGAGATAGAGAGAAGGGAGATGGAGAGAGAGAAGGGAGGTCAGGTGTTCAGGATATCCAAGCTTCAACACAGTTGCTTTAATCAGTCCCTGCTTCAGCACAGGTGGCTCAATCAGGGTCTCTGTCTTCAAACAAGCCTCTGTTTGAGCCACTTGTGCTGAAGCTGTAAAATTGTGCTGAAGCTGTAAAATCCTGAAATTCAGACCTGTTTGGGGGATTAAGGACTTGAGTTGAGCAGCCATGTGTTCAAATTCTATGATACCTATTATTTACATTTGCATCTAGAGTGCTCTTTAGAAGCGGTTTGTCTCACTTCAGAGTGATTAGAATAGGCCGCAAAATCTTTTGCGGTATACAGGAAAAAAGAGGCATAACAAACCAAGGCTGCCATCTCTTTATATCACAAGGTTACTCAGCAAACATAACAGAAAAACACAGAGAATACACAGAACAATGCAAAGAGCCACCCACAAACAGAACTGGTTGATGATAAACCAATGAATACCAAATTTCAAACCACAGAAACATTAACATTCACAGTATTTACAATCTTTAACAGAACTCTTATGGAGACAATAAAGGGGGTAGGTGCTCTGGGGAATTTCATACACATGAGCCCCACAAACAGGGCTGGTTGATGATAAACCAATGAATACCATATTTAAAACCACATAAACATTACAAGTTACAGTACTTACAATCTTTATCAGAACTCTTATAGACAATAAATGTGGATATAAACACACACATTACAGTATGTGGGTGTATATGTGTACATTATCTCTAGGGGTAGGTGCTCTGGGCTATTTCACACAAAAGAGCCCCACAAACAGGGCTGGTTGATGATAAACCAATTAATACCATATTTCAAACTGCATAAACATTACAAGTTACAGTACTTACAATCTTTATCAGTACCCTTGTAGACAATAAATGTGGATATATACACACACACACACACACATTACAGTATGTGGGTGTGTATGTGTACAATATCTCTAGGGGTAGGTGCTATGGACTATTTCATACACAAGAGCCACCCACAACCAGGGCTGGTTGATGATAAACCAATGAATACCATATTTCTAACCGCATAAACATTACAAGTTACAGTACTTACAATCTTTATCAGAACTCTTATAGTCAATAAATGTGGATATGGAGAAGGAAGAGAGAAAGAAAAGGGAGAGAGAAGGGAAAGGGAGAGAGAAGGAAAAGGGAGAGAGAAGGGAAAGGGAGATAGAAGGAAAAGGGAGAGAGAAGGAAAAGGAAGAGAGAATGGAGAGACAAGGGAGAGGGAGAGACAAGGAAAGGGAGAGAGAAGGGATAGGGAGAGAGAAGGGAGAGGGAGAGAGAATGGAGTGACAAGGGAGAGAGGAGGGAGAGAGAAGGGAGAGAGAAAGAGAGAGAAGGAAAAGGGAGGGGAAAGGAAAAGGGAGAGAGAATGGAAAGGGAGGGAGAAGGAAGTGGGAGAGAGAAGGAAGATGGAGAGAGAAGGAAGATGGAGAGAGAAGGAAGATGGAGAGAGAAGGAAGATGGAGAGAGAAGGAAGAGGGAGAGAGAAGGAAGAGGGAGAGAGAAGGAAGAGGGAGAGAGAAGGAAGAGGGAGAGAGAATGGAGAGACAAGGGAGAGGTAGAAACAAGGGAGAGGGAGTGACAAGGGATAGGGAGAGAGAAGGAAGAGGGAGAGAGAGAAGGGAGAGAGATAGAGAAGTTAGAGAAAGAGAGTGATGAGGGAGTGACAAGGAAAAGGGAGAGAGGAGGGAGAGGGAGAGAGAAGGAAGAGGGAGAGAGGAGAGAGAGAAGGGAGAGAGAGAGAGAAGGGAGAGGGATAGACAGAGAGAAGGAAGAGGGTGAGAGAGAAGGGAAAGGGAGAGAGAGGAGGGAGAGGGAGAGAGAATAGTGGGAATGATGAGGGAGTTATAAGGGAGAGGGAGAGAGAAGGGAGGGGGAGAGAGAGAGAGAGAAGGGAGTAGAGAGAGAGAGAAGGGAGAGGGAGAGCGAAGGAAAGGGGAGGGGAAAGGAAAAGGGAGAGAATGGAGAGACAAGGAAAAGGGAGAGAGATTGGAAAGGGAGAGAGATTGGAAAGGGAGAGAGAAGGAAGAGGGAGAGAGAAGGGATAGGGAGAGAGAAGGGAGAGAGAAGACAGAGGGATAGAGAAGGGAGTGAGAAAAGGGAGAGAGAAGGGAGAGAGAAAGAAAAGGGAGAGAGAAGGGAAAGGGAGAGAGAAGGAAAAGGGAGAGAGAAGGAAAGGGAGAGAGAATGGAGAGACAAGGGAGAGGGAGAGACAAGGAAAGGGAGAGAGAAGGGATAGGGAGAGAGAAGGGAGAGGGAGAGAGAAGGGGGTGACAAGGGAGAGAGGAGGGAGAGAGAAGGGAGAGGGAGAGAGAAGGAAAAGGGAGGGGAAAGGAAAAGGGAGAGAGAAGGAAGAGGGAGAGAGAAGGAAGAGGGAGAGAGAAGGAAGAGGGAGAGATAAGGTAGAGGGAGAGATAAGGAAGAGGGAGAGAGAAGGAAGAGGGAGAGAGAAGGAAGAGGGAGAGAGAAGGAAGAGGGAGAGAGAAGGAAGAGGGAGAGAGAAGGAAGAGGGAGAGAGAAGGAAGAGGGAGAGAGAAGGAAGAGGGAGAGAGAAGGAAGAGGGAGAGAGAAGGAAGAGGGAGAGAGAATGGAGAGACAAGGGAGAGGTAGAAACAAGGGAGAGGGAGCGACAAGGGATACGGAGAGAGAGAAGGTAGATGTAGTGAGAAGGGAGATGGATAAGAAGGAGGAGGAGAGAGAGAGAGAGAGAGAGAGAGAGAGAGAGAGAGAGAGAGAGAGAGAGGGAGAGAGGGAGAGAGGGGGAGAGGGGGAGAGGGGGAGAGGGGGAGAGGGGGAGAGGGGGAGAGGGGGAGAGGGGGAGAGGGAGAGAGGGAGAGAGGGAGAGAGGGAGAGAGGGGAGAGAGGGGAGAGAGGGGAGAGAGGGGAGAGAGAAGGGAGAGAGAAGGGCGAGAGAAGGGCGAGAGAAGGGCGAGAGAAGGGCGAGAGAGAGAGAAGGGCGAGAGAGAGAGAAGGGTTAGGGTTAGGGTTAGGGTTAGGGTTAGGGTTAGGGTTAGGGTTAGGGTTAGGGTTAGGGTTAGGGTTAGGGTTAGGGTTAGGGTTATAGGGGAATACGAAAATTTAGGTATGTGACTCATTTGGGTACTAACCAATCAGAGAAGAGTTAGGGTTGAAAGTTAGGGTTGAAAGTTAGGGTTGAAAGTTAGGGTTGACACTTAGGATTATTTTTCTATTTTTGTTTGGCCCAGGGTTATAGGGGAATACGAAAATTTAGGTATGTGACTCATTTGGGTACTAACCAATCAGAGAAGAGTTAGGGTTGAAAGTTAGGGTTGAAAGTTAGGGTTGAAAGTTAGGGTTGAAAGTTAGGGTTGACACTTAGGATTATTTTTCTATTTTTGCTTGGCCCAGGGTTATAGGGGAATACGAAAATTTAGGTATGTGACTCATTTGGGTACTAACCAATCAGAGAAGAGTTAGGGTTGAAAGTTAGGGTTGAAAGTTAGGGTTGAAAGTTAGGGTTGAAAGTTAGGGTTGAAAGTTAGGGTTGACACTTAGGATTATTTTTCTATTTTTGTTTGGCCCAGGGTTATAGGGGAATACGAAAATGTAGGTATGTGACTCATTTGGGTACTAACCAATCAGAGAAGAGTTAGGGTTGAAAGTTAGGGTTGAAAGTTAGGGTTGAAAGTTAGGGTTGAAAGTTAGGGTTGACACTTAGGATTATTTTTCTATTTTTGTTTGGCCCAGGGTTATAGGGGAATACGAAAATTTAGGTATGTGACTCATTTGGGTACTAACCAATCAGAGAAGAGTTAGGGTTGAAAGTTAGGGTTGAAAGTTAGGGTTGAAAGTTAGGGTTGAAAGTTAGGGTTGACACTTAGGATTATTTTTCTATTTTTGCTTGGCCCAGGGTTATAGGGGAATACGAAAATTTAGGTATGTGACTCATTTGGGTACTAACCAATCAGAGAAGAGTTAGGGTTGAAAGTTAGGGTTGAAAGTTAGGGTTGAAAGTTAGGGTTGAAAGTTAGGGTTGAAAGTTAGGGTTGAAAGTTAGGGTTGACACTTAGGATTATTTTTCTATTTTTGTTTGGCCCAGGGTTATAGGGGAATACGAAAATTTAGGTATGTGACTCATTTGGGTACTAACCAATCAGATAAGAGTTAGGGTTGAAAGTTAGGGTTGAAAGTTAGGGTTGAAAGTTAGGGTTGAAAGTTAGGGTTGAAAGTTAGGGTTGACACTTAGGATTATTTTTCTATTTTTGTTTGGCCCAGGGTTATAGGGGAATACGAAAATTTAGGGTTAGGGTTAGGGTTAGGGTTAGGGTTAGGGTTATAGGGGAATACGAAAATTTAGGTATGTGACTCATTTGGGTACTAACCAATCAGAGAAGAGTTAGGGTTGAAAGTTAGGGTTGAAAGTTAGGGTTGAAAGTTAGGGTTGAAAGTTAGGGTTGAAAGTTAGGGTTGACACTTAGGATTATTTTTCTATTTTTGTTTGGCCCAGGGTTATAGGGGAATACGAAAATTTAGGTATGTGACTCATTTGGGTACTAACCAATCAGAGAAGAGTTAGGGTTGAAAGTTAGGGTTGAAAGTTAGGGTTGAAAGTTAGGGTTGAAAGTTAGGGTTGAAAGTTAGGGTTGACACTTAGGATTATTTTTCTATTTTTGTTTGGCCCAGGGTTATAGGGGAATACGAAAATTTAGGTATGTGACTCATTTGGGTACTAACCAATCAGAGAAGAGTTAGGGTTGAAAGTTAGGGTTGAAAGTTAGGGTTGAAAGTTAGGGTTGACACTTAGGATTATTTTTCTATTTTTGTTTGGCCCAGGGTTATAGGGGAATACGAAAATTTAGGTATGTGACTCATTTGGGTACTAACCAATCAGAGAAGAGTTAGGGTTGAAAGTTAGGGTTGAAAGTTAGGGTTGAAAGTTAGGGTTGACACTTAGGATTATTTTTCTATTTTTGTTTGGCCCAGGGTTATAGGGGAATACGAAAATTTAGGTATGTGACTCATTTGGGTACTAACCAATCAGAGAAGAGTTAGGGTTGAAAGTTAGGGTTGAAAGTTAGGGTTGAAAGTTAGGGTTGAAAGTTAGGGTTGAAAGTTAGGGTTGAAAGTTAGGGTTGACACTTAGGATTATTTTTCTATTTTTGTTTGGCCCAGGGTTATAGGGGAATACGAAAATTTAGGTATGTGACTCATTTGGGTACTAACCAATCAGAGAAGAGTTAGGGTTGAAAGTTAGGGTTGAAAGTTAGGGTTGAAAGTTAGGGTTGAAAGTTAGGGTTGACACTTAGGATTATTTTTCTATTTTTGTTTGGCCCAGGGTTATAGGGGAATACGAAAATTTAGGTATGTGACTCATTTGGGTACTAACCAATCAGAGAAGAGTTAGGGTTGAAAGTTAGGGTTGAAAGTTAGGGTTGAAAGTTAGGGTTGAAAGTTAGGGTTGACACTTAGGATTATTTTTCTATTTTTGTTTGGCCCAGGGTTATAGGGGAATACGAAAATTTAGGTATGTGACTCATTTGGGTACTAACCAATCAGAGAAGAGTTAGGGTTGAAAGTTAGGGTTGAAAGTTAGGGTTGAAAGTTAGGGTTGAAAGTTAGGGTTGACACTTAGGATTATTTTTCTATTTTTGTTTGGCCCAGGGTTATAGGGGAATACGAAAATTTAGGTATGTGACTCATTTGGGTACTAACCAATCAGAGAAGAGTTAGGGTTGAAAGTTAGGGTTGAAAGTTAGGGTTGAAAGTTAGGGTTGAAAGTTAGGGTTGACACTTAGGATTATTTGGGTTAGGGTTAGGGTTAGGGTTAGGGTTAGGGTTAGGGTTATAGGGGAATTAGGGTTAGGGTTAGGGTTAGGGTTAGGGTTAGGGTTAGGGTTAGGGTTAGGGTTAGGGTTAGGGTTAGGGTTAGGGTTAGGGTTAGGGTTAGGGTTAGGGTTAGGGTTAGGGTTAGGGTTATAGGGGAATACGAAAATTTAGGTATGTGACTCATTTGGGTACTAACCAATCAGAGAAGAGTTAGGGTTGAAAGTTAGGGTTGAAAGTTAGGGTTGAAAGTTAGGGTTGAAAGTTAGGGTTGACACTTAGGATTATTTTTCGATTTTTGTTTGGCCCAGGGTTATAGGGGAATACGAAAATTTAGGTATGTGACTCATTTGGGTACTAACCAATCAGAGAAGAGTTAGGGTTGAAAGTTAGGGTTGAAAGTTAGGGTTGAAAGTTAGGGTTGACACTTAGGATTATTTTTCTATTTTTGTTTGGCCCAGGGTTATAGGGGAATACGAAAATTTAGGTATGTGACTCATTTGGGTACTAACCAATCAGAGAAGAGTTAGGGTTGAAAGTTAGGGTTGAAAGTTAGGGTTGAAAGTTAGGGTTGAAAGTTAGGGTTGAAAGTTAGGATTATTTTTCTATTTTTGTTTGGCCCAGGGTTATAGGGGAATACGAAAATTTAGGTATGTGACTCATTTGGGTACTAACCAATCAGAGAAGAGTTAGGGTTGAAAGTTAGGGTTGAAAGTTAGGGTTGAAAGTTAGGGTTGAAAGTTAGGGTTGACACTTAGGATTATTTTTCTATTTTTGTTTGGCCCAGGGTTATAGGGGAATACGAAAATTTAGGTATGTGACTCATTTGGGTACTAACCAATCAGAGAAGAGTTAGGGTTGAAAGTTAGGGTTGAAAGTTAGGGTTGACACTTAGGATTATTTTTCTATTTTTGTTTGGCCCAGGGTTATAGGGGAATACGAAAATTTAGGTATGTGACTCATTTGGGTACTAACCAATCAGAGAAGAGTTAGGGTTGAAAGTTAGGGTTGAAAGTTAGGGTTGACACTTAGGATTATTTTTCTATTTTTGTTTGGCCCAGGGTTATAGGGGAATACGAAAATTTAGGTATGTGACTCATTTGGGTACTAACCAATCAGAGAAGAGTTAGGGTTGAAAGTTAGGGTTGAAAGTTAGGGTTGAAAGTTAGGGTTGAAAGTTAGGGTTGACACTTAGGATTATTTTTCTATTTTTGTTTGGCCCAGGGTTATAGGGGAATACGAAAATTTAGGTATGTGACTCATTTGGGTACTAACCAATCAGAGAAGAGTTAGGGTTGAAAGTTAGGGTTGAAAGTTAGGGTTGAAAGTTAGGGTTGAAAGTTAGGGTTGAAAGTTAGGATAATTTTTCTATTTTTGTTTGGCCCAGGGTTATAGGGGAATACGAAAATTTAGGTATGTGACTCATTTGGGTACTAACCAATCAGAGAAGAGTTAGGGTTGAAAGTTAGGGTTGAAAGTTAGGGTTGAAAGTTAGGGTTGAAAGTTAGGGTTGAAAGTTAGGGTTGACACTTAGGATTATTTTTCTATTTTTGTTTGGCCCAGGGTTATAGGGGAATACGAAAATTTAGGTATGTGACTCATTTGGGTACTAACCAATCAGAGAAGAGTTAGGGTTGAAAGTTAGGGTTGAAAGTTAGGGTTGAAAGTTAGGGTTGAAAGTTAGGGTTGAAAGTTAGGGTTGACACTTAGGATTATTTTTCTATTTTTGTTTGGCCCAGGGTTATAGGGGAATACGAAAATGTAGGTATGTGACTCATTTGGTTACTAACCAATCAGAGAAGAGTTAGGGTTGAAAGTTAGGGTTGAAAGTTAGGGTTGAAAGTTAGGGTTGAAAGTTAGGGTTGAAAGTTAGGATTATTTTTCTATTTTTGTTTGGCCCAGGGTTATAGGGGAATACGAAAATTTAGGTATGTGACTCATTTGGGTACTAACCAATCAGAGAAGAGTTAGGGTTGAAAGTTAGGGTTGAAAGTTAGGGTTGAAAGTTAGGGTTGACACTTAGGATTATTTTTCTATTTTTGTTTGGCCCAGGGTTATAGGGGAATACGAAAATTTAGGTATGTGACTCATTTGGGTACTAACCAATCAGAGAAGAGTTAGGGTTGAAAGTTAGGGTTGAAAGTTAGGGTTGACACTTAGGATTATTTTTCTATTTTTGTTTGGCCCAGGGTTATAGGGGAATACGAAAATTTAGGTATGTGACTCATTTGGGTACTAACCAATCAGAGAAGAGTTAGGGTTGAAAGTTAGGGTTGAAAGTTAGGGTTGAAAGTTAGGGTTGAAAGTTAGGGTTGACACTTAGGATTATTTTTCTATTTTTGTTTGGCCCAGGGTTATAGGGGAATACGAAAATTTAGGTATGTGACTCATTTGGGTACTAACCAATCAGAGAAGAGTTAGGGTTGAAAGTTAGGGTTGAAAGTTAGGGTTGAAAGTTAGGGTTGAAAGTTAGGGTTGAAAGTTAGGATAATTTTTCTATTTTTGTTTGGCCCAGGGTTATAGGGGAATACGAAAATTTAGGTATGTGACTCATTTGGGTACTAACCAATCAGAGAAGAGTTAGGGTTGAAAGTTAGGGTTGAAAGTTAGGGTTGAAAGTTAGGGTTGAAAGTTAGGGTTGACACTTAGGATTATTTTTCTATTTTTGTTTGGCCCAGGGTTATAGGGGAATACGAAAATTTAGGTATGTGACTCATTTGGGTACTAACCAATCAGAGAAGAGTTAGGGTTGAAAGTTAGGGTTGAAAGTTAGGGTTGAAAGTTAGGGTTGAAAGTTAGGGTTGAAAGTTAGGGTTGACACTTAGGATTATTTTTCTATTTTTGTTTGGCCCAGGGTTATAGGGGAATACGAAAATTTAGGTATGTGACTCATTTGGGTACTAACCAATCAGAGAAGAGTTAGGGTTGAAAGTTAGGGTTGAAAGTTAGGGTTGAAAGTTAGGGTTGAAAGTTTGGGTTGACACTTAGGATTATTTTTCTATTTTTGTTTGGCCCAGGGTTATAGGGGAATACGAAAATTTAGGTATGTGACTCATTTGGGTACTAACCAATCAGAGAAGAGTTAGGGTTGAAAGTTAGGGTTGAAAGTTAGGGTTGAAAGTTAGGGTTGAAAGTTAGGGTTGAAAGTTAGGGTTGAAAGTTAGGATTATTTTTCTATTTTTGTTTGGCCCAGGGTTATAGGGGAATACGAAAATTTAGGTATGTGACTCATTTGGGTACTAACCAATCAGAGAAGAGTTAGGGTTGAAAGTTAGGGTTGAAAGTTAGGGTTGACACTTAGGATTATTTTTCTATTTTTGTTTGGCCCAGGGTTATAGGGGAATACGAAAATTTAGGTATGTGACTCATTTGGGTACTAACCAATCAGAGAAGAGTTAGGGTTGAAAGTTAGGGTTGAAAGTTAGGGTTGAAAGTTAGGGTTGAAAGTTAGGGTTGACACTTAGGATTATTTTTCTATTTTTGTTTGGCCCAGGGTTATAGGGGAATACGAAAATTTAGGTATGTGACTCATTTGGGTACTAACCAATCAGAGAAGAGTTAGGGTTGAAAGTTAGGGTTGAAAGTTAGGGTTGAAAGTTAGGGTTGAAAGTTAGGGTTGAAAGTTAGGATAATTTTTCTATTTTTGTTTGGCCCAGGGTTATAGGGGAATACGAAAATTTAGGTATGTGACTCATTTGGGTACTAACCAATCAGAGAAGAGTTAGGGTTGAAAGTTAGGGTTGAAAGTTAGGGTTGAAAGTTAGGGTTGAAAGTTAGGGTTGAAAGTTAGGGTTGACACTTAGGATTATTTTTCTATTTTTGTTTGGCCCAGGGTTATAGGGGAATACGAAAATTTAGGTATGTGACTCATTTGGGTACTAACCAATCAGAGAAGAGTTAGGGTTGAAAGTTAGGGTTGAAAGTTAGGGTTGAAAGTTAGGGTTGAAAGTTAGGGTTGAAAGTTAGGGTTGACACTTAGGATTATTTTTCTATTTTTGTTTGGCCCAGGGTTATAGGGGAATACGAAAATTTAGGTATGTGACTCATTTGGGTACTAACCAATCAGAGAAGAGTTAGGGTTGAAAGTTAGGGTTGAAAGTTAGGGTTGAAAGTTAGGGTTGAAAGTTTGGGTTGACACTTAGGATTATTTTTCTATTTTTGTTTGGCCCAGGGTTATAGGGGAATACGAAAATTTAGGTATGTGACTCATTTGGGTACTAACCAATCAGAGAAGAGTTAGGGTTGAAAGTTAGGGTTGAAAGTTAGGGTTGAAAGTTAGGGTTGAAAGTTAGGGTTGAAAGTTAGGGTTGAAAGTTAGGATTATTTTTCTATTTTTGTTTGGCCCAGGGTTATAGGGGAATACGAAAATTTAGGTATGTGACTCATTTGGGTACTAACCAATCAGAGAAGAGTTAGGGTTGAAAGTTAGGGTTGAAAGTTAGGGTTGAAAGTTAGGGTTGAAAGTTAGGGTTGACACTTAGGATTATTTTTCTATTTTTGTTTGGCCCAGGGTTATAGGGGAATACGAAAATTTAGGTATGTGACTCATTTGGGTACTAACCAATCAGAGAAGAGTTAGGGTTGAAAGTTAGGGTTGAAAGTTAGGGTTGACACTTAGGATTATTTTTCTATTTTTGTTTGGCCCAGGGTTATAGGGGAATACGAAAATTTAGGTATGTGACTCATTTGGGTACTAACCAATCAGAGAAGAGTTAGGGTTGAAAGTTAGGGTTGAAAGTTAGGGTTGACACTTAGGATTATTTTTCTATTTTTGTTTGGCCCAGGGTTATAGGGGAATACGAAAATTTAGGTATGTGACTCATTTGGGTACTAACCAATCAGAGAAGAGTTAGGGTTGAAAGTTAGGGTTGAAAGTTAGGGTTGAAAGTTAGGGTTGAAAGTTAGGGTTGACACTTAGGATTATTTTTCTATTTTTGTTTGGCCCAGGGTTATAGGGGAATACGAAAATTTAGGTATGTGACTCATTTGGGTACTAACCAATCAGAGAAGAGTTAGGGTTGAAAGTTAGGGTTGAAAGTTAGGGTTGAAAGTTAGGGTTGAAAGTTAGGGTTGAAAGTTAGGATAATTTTTCTATTTTTGTTTGGCCCAGGGTTATAGGGGAATACGAAAATTTAGGTATGTGACTCATTTGGGTACTAACCAATCAGAGAAGAGTTAGGGTTGAAAGTTAGGGTTGAAAGTTAGGGTTGAAAGTTAGGGTTGAAAGTTAGGGTTGAAAGTTAGGGTTGACACTTAGGATTATTTTTCTATTTTTGTTTGGCCCAGGGTTATAGGGGAATACGAAAATTTAGGTATGTGACTCATTTGGGTACTAACCAATCAGAGAAGAGTTAGGGTTGAAAGTTAGGGTTGAAAGTTAGGGTTGAAAGTTAGGGTTGAAAGTTAGGGTTGAAAGTTAGGGTTGACACTTAGGATTATTTTTCTATTTTTGTTTGGCCCAGGGTTATAGGGGAATACGAAAATTTAGGTATGTGACTCATTTGGGTACTAACCAATCAGAGAAGAGTTAGGGTTGAAAGTTAGGGTTGAAAGTTAGGGTTGAAAGTTAGGGTTGAAAGTTTGGGTTGACACTTAGGATTATTTTTCTATTTTTGTTTGGCCCAGGGTTATAGGGGAATACGAAAATTTAGGTATGTGACTCATTTGGGTACTAACCAATCAGAGAAGAGTTAGGGTTGAAAGTTAGGGTTGAAAGTTAGGGTTGAAAGTTAGGGTTGAAAGTTAGGGTTGAAAGTTAGGGTTGAAAGTTAGGATTATTTTTCTATTTTTGTTTGGCCCAGGGTTATAGGGGAATACGAAAATTTAGGTATGTGACTCATTTGGGTACTAACCAATCAGAGAAGAGTTAGGGTTGAAAGTTAGGGTTGAAAGTTAGGGTTGACACTTAGGATTATTTTTCTATTTTTGTTTGGCCCAGGGTTATAGGGGAATACGAAAATTTAGGTATGTGACTCATTTGGGTACTAACCAATCAGAGAAGAGTTAGGGTTGAAAGTTAGGGTTGAAAGTTAGGGTTGAAAGTTAGGGTTGAAAGTTAGGGTTGACACTTAGGATTATTTTTCTATTTTTGTTTGGCCCAGGGTTATAGGGGAATACGAAAATTTAGGTATGTGACTCATTTGGGTACTAACCAATCAGAGAAGAGTTAGGGTTGAAAGTTAGGGTTGAAAGTTAGGGTTGAAAGTTAGGGTTGAAAGTTAGGGTTGACACTTAGGATTATTTTTCTATTTTTGTTTGGCCCAGGGTTATAGGGGAATACGAAAATTTAGGTATGTGACTCATTTGGGTACTAACCAATCAGAGAAGAGTTAGGGTTGAAAGTTAGGGTTGAAAGTTAGGGTTGACACTTAGGATTATTTTTCTATTTTTGTTTGGCCCAGGGTTATAGGGGAATACGAAAATTTAGGTATGTGACTCATTTGGGTACTAACCAATCAGAGAAGAGTTAGGGTTGAAAGTTAGGGTTGAAAGTTAGGGTTGACACTTAGGATTATTTTTCTATTTTTGTTTGGCCCAGGGTTATAGGGGAATACGAAAATTTAGGTATGTGACTCATTTGGGTACTAACCAATCAGAGAAGAGTTAGGGTTGAAAGTTAGGGTTGAAAGTTAGGGTTGAAAGTTAGGGTTGAAAGTTAGGGTTGACACTTAGGATTATTTTTCTATTTTTGTTTGGCCCAGGGTTATAGGGGAATACGAAAATTTAGGTATGTGACTCATTTGGGTACTAACCAATCAGAGAAGAGTTAGGGTTGAAAGTTAGGGTTGAAAGTTAGGGTTGAAAGTTAGGGTTGAAAGTTAGGGTTGAAAGTTAGGATAATTTTTCTATTTTTGTTTGGCCCAGGGTTATAGGGGAATACGAAAATTTAGGTATGTGACTCATTTGGGTACTAACCAATCAGAGAAGAGTTAGGGTTGAAAGTTAGGGTTGAAAGTTAGGGTTGAAAGTTAGGGTTGAAAGTTAGGGTTGAAAGTTAGGGTTGACACTTAGGATTATTTTTCTATTTTTGTTTGGCCCAGGGTTATAGGGGAATACGAAAATTTAGGTATGTGACTCATTTGGGTACTAACCAATCAGAGAAGAGTTAGGGTTGAAAGTTAGGGTTGAAAGTTAGGGTTGAAAGTTAGGGTTGAAAGTTTGGGTTGACACTTAGGATTATTTTTCTATTTTTGTTTGGCCCAGGGTTATAGGGGAATACGAAAATTTAGGTATGTGACTCATTTGGGTACTAACCAATCAGAGAAGAGTTAGGGTTGAAAGTTAGGGTTGAAAGTTAGGGTTGAAAGTTAGGGTTGAAAGTTAGGGTTGAAAGTTAGGGTTGAAAGTTAGGATTATTTTTCTATTTTTGTTTGGCCCAGGGTTATAGGGGAATACGAAAATTTAGGTATGTGACTCATTTGGGTACTAACCAATCAGAGAAGAGTTAGGGTTGAAAGTTAGGGTTGAAAGTTAGGGTTGACACTTAGGATTATTTTTCTATTTTTGTTTGGCCCAGGGTTATAGGGGAATACGAAAATTTAGGTATGTGACTCATTTGGGTACTAACCAATCAGAGAAGAGTTAGGGTTGAAAGTTAGGGTTGAAAGTTAGGGTTGAAAGTTAGGGTTGAAAGTTAGGGTTGACACTTAGGATTATTTTTCTATTTTTGTTTGGCCCAGGGTTATAGGGGAATACGAAAATTTAGGTATGTGACTCATTTGGGTACTAACCAATCAGAGAAGAGTTAGGGTTGAAAGTTAGGGTTGAAAGTTAGGGTTGAAAGTTAGGGTTGAAAGTTAGGGTTGAAAGTTAGGATAATTTTTCTATTTTTGTTTGGCCCAGGGTTATAGGGGAATACGAAAATTTAGGTATGTGACTCATTTGGGTACTAACCAATCAGAGAAGAGTTAGGGTTGAAAGTTAGGGTTGAAAGTTAGGGTTGAAAGTTAGGGTTGAAAGTTAGGGTTGAAAGTTAGGGTTGACACTTAGGATTATTTTTCTATTTTTGTTTGGCCCAGGGTTATAGGGGAATACGAAAATTTAGGTATGTGACTCATTTGGGTACTAACCAATCAGAGAAGAGTTAGGGTTGAAAGTTAGGGTTGAAAGTTAGGGTTGAAAGTTAGGGTTGAAAGTTAGGGTTGAAAGTTAGGGTTGACACTTAGGATTATTTTTCTATTTTTGTTTGGCCCAGGGTTATAGGGGAATACGAAAATTTAGGTATGTGACTCATTTGGGTACTAACCAATCAGAGAAGAGTTAGGGTTGAAAGTTAGGGTTGAAAGTTAGGGTTGAAAGTTAGGGTTGAAAGTTTGGGTTGACACTTAGGATTATTTTTCTATTTTTGTTTGGCCCAGGGTTATAGGGGAATACGAAAATTTAGGTATGTGACTCATTTGGGTACTAACCAATCAGAGAAGAGTTAGGGTTGAAAGTTAGGGTTGAAAGTTAGGGTTGAAAGTTAGGGTTGAAAGTTAGGGTTGAAAGTTAGGGTTGAAAGTTAGGATTATTTTTCTATTTTTGTTTGGCCCAGGGTTATAGGGGAATACGAAAATTTAGGTATGTGACTCATTTGGGTACTAACCAATCAGAGAAGAGTTAGGGTTGAAAGTTAGGGTTGAAAGTTAGGGTTGACACTTAGGATTATTTTTCTATTTTTGTTTGGCCCAGGGTTATAGGGGAATACGAAAATTTAGGTATGTGACTCATTTGGGTACTAACCAATCAGAGAAGAGTTAGGGTTGAAAGTTAGGGTTGAAAGTTAGGGTTGAAAGTTAGGGTTGAAAGTTAGGGTTGACACTTAGGATTATTTTTCTATTTTTGTTTGGCCCAGGGTTATAGGGGAATACGAAAATTTAGGTATGTGACTCATTTGGGTACTAACCAATCAGAGAAGAGTTAGGGTTGAAAGTTAGGGTTGAAAGTTAGGGTTGAAAGTTAGGGTTGAAAGTTAGGGTTGAAAGTTAGGATAATTTTTCTATTTTTGTTTGGCCCAGGGTTATAGGGGAATACGAAAATTTAGGTATGTGACTCATTTGGGTACTAACCAATCAGAGAAGAGTTAGGGTTGAAAGTTAGGGTTGAAAGTTAGGGTTGAAAGTTAGGGTTGAAAGTTAGGGTTGAAAGTTAGGGTTGACACTTAGGATTATTTTTCTATTTTTGTTTGGCCCAGGGTTATAGGGGAATACGAAAATTTAGGTATGTGACTCATTTGGGTACTAACCAATCAGAGAAGAGTTAGGGTTGAAAGTTAGGGTTGAAAGTTAGGGTTGAAAGTTAGGGTTGAAAGTTAGGGTTGAAAGTTAGGGTTGACACTTAGGATTATTTTTCTATTTTTGTTTGGCCCAGGGTTATAGGGGAATACGAAAATTTAGGTATGTGACTCATTTGGGTACTAACCAATCAGAGAAGAGTTAGGGTTGAAAGTTAGGGTTGAAAGTTAGGGTTGAAAGTTAGGGTTGAAAGTTTGGGTTGACACTTAGGATTATTTTTCTATTTTTGTTTGGCCCAGGGTTATAGGGGAATACGAAAATTTAGGTATGTGACTCATTTGGGTACTAACCAATCAGAGAAGAGTTAGGGTTGAAAGTTAGGGTTGAAAGTTAGGGTTGAAAGTTAGGGTTGAAAGTTAGGGTTGAAAGTTAGGGTTGAAAGTTAGGATTATTTTTCTATTTTTGTTTGGCCCAGGGTTATAGGGGAATACGAAAATTTAGGTATGTGACTCATTTGGGTACTAACCAATCAGAGAAGAGTTAGGGTTGAAAGTTAGGGTTGAAAGTTAGGGTTGAAAGTTAGGGTTGAAAGTTAGGGTTGACACTTAGGATTATTTTTCTATTTTTGTTTGGCCCAGGGTTATAGGGGAATACGAAAATTTAGGTATGTGACTCATTTGGGTACTAACCAATCAGAGAAGAGTTAGGGTTGAAAGTTAGGGTTGAAAGTTAGGGTTGACACTTAGGATTATTTTTCTATTTTTGTTTGGCCCAGGGTTATAGGGGAATACGAAAATTTAGGTATGTGACTCATTTGGGTACTAACCAATCAGAGAAGAGTTAGGGTTGAAAGTTAGGGTTGAAAGTTAGGGTTGACACTTAGGATTATTTTTCTATTTTTGTTTGGCCCAGGGTTATAGGGGAATACGAAAATTTAGGTATGTGACTCATTTGGGTACTAACCAATCAGAGAAGAGTTAGGGTTGAAAGTTAGGGTTGAAAGTTAGGGTTGAAAGTTAGGGTTGACACTTAGGATTATTTTTCTATTTTTGTTTGGCCCAGGGTTATAGGGGAATACGAAAATTTAGGTATGTGACTCATTTGGGTACTAACCAATCAGAGAAGAGTTAGGGTTGAAAGTTAGGGTTGAAAGTTAGGGTTGAAAGTTAGGGTTGAAAGTTAGGGTTGAAAGTTAGGATAATTTTTCTATTTTTGTTTGGCCCAGGGTTATAGGGGAATACGAAAATTTAGGTATGTGACTCATTTGGGTACTAACCAATCAGAGAAGAGTTAGGGTTGAAAGTTAGGGTTGAAAGTTAGGGTTGAAAGTTAGGGTTGAAAGTTAGGGTTGAAAGTTAGGGTTGACACTTAGGATTATTTTTCTATTTTTGTTTGGCCCAGGGTTATAGGGGAATACGAAAATTTAGGTATGTGACTCATTTGGGTACTAACCAATCAGAGAAGAGTTAGGGTTGAAAGTTAGGGTTGAAAGTTAGGGTTGAAAGTTAGGGTTGAAAGTTAGGGTTGAAAGTTAGGGTTGAAAGTTAGGATTATTTTTCTATTTTTGTTTGGCCCAGGGTTATAGGGGAATACGAAAATGTAGGTATGTGACTCATTTGGTTACTAACCAATCAGAGAAGAGTTAGGGTTGAAAGTTAGGGTTGAAAGTTAGGGTTGAAAGTTAGGGTTGAAAGTTAGGGTTGAAAGTTAGGATTATTTTTCTATTTTTGTTTGGCCCAGGGTTATAGGGGAATACGAAAATTTAGGTATGTGACTCATTTGGGTACTAACCAATCAGAGAAGAGTTAGGGTTGAAAGTTAGGGTTGAAAGTTAGGGTTGAAAGTTAGGGTTGAAAGTTAGGGTTGAAAGTTAGGGTTGACACTTAGGATTATTTTTCTATTTTTGTTTGGCCCAGGGTTATAGGGGAATACGAAAATTTAGGTATGTGACTCATTTGGGTACTAACCAATCAGAGAAGAGTTAGGGTTGAAAGTTAGGGTTGAAAGTTAGGGTTGACACTTAGGATTATTTTTCTATTTTTGTTTGGCCCAGGGTTATAGGGGAATACGAAAATTTAGGTATGTGACTCATTTGGGTACTAACCAATCAGAGAAGAGTTAGGGTTGAAAGTTAGGGTTGAAAGTTAGGGTTGAAAGTTAGGGTTGAAAGTTAGGGTTGACACTTAGGATTATTTTTCTATTTTTGTTTGGCCCAGGGTTATAGGGGAATACGAAAATTTAGGTATGTGACTCATTTGGGTACTAACCAATCAGAGAAGAGTTAGGGTTGAAAGTTAGGGTTGAAAGTTAGGGTTGAAAGTTAGGGTTGAAAGTTAGGGTTGAAAGTTAGGATAATTTTTCTATTTTTGTTTGGCCCAGGGTTATAGGGGAATACGAAAATTTAGGTATGTGACTCATTTGGGTACTAACCAATCAGAGAAGAGTTAGGGTTGAAAGTTAGGGTTGAAAGTTAGGGTTGAAAGTTAGGGTTGAAAGTTAGGGTTGAAAGTTAGGGTTGACACTTAGGATTATTTTTCTATTTTTGTTTGGCCCAGGGTTATAGGGGAATACGAAAATTTAGGTATGTGACTCATTTGGGTACTAACCAATCAGAGAAGAGTTAGGGTTGAAAGTTAGGGTTGAAAGTTAGGGTTGAAAGTTAGGGTTGAAAGTTAGGGTTGAAAGTTAGGGTTGACACTTAGGATTATTTTTCTATTTTTGTTTGGCCCAGGGTTATAGGGGAATACGAAAATTTAGGTATGTGACTCATTTGGGTACTAACCAATCAGAGAAGAGTTAGGGTTGAAAGTTAGGGTTGAAAGTTAGGGTTGAAAGTTAGGGTTGAAAGTTTGGGTTGACACTTAGGATTATTTTTCTATTTTTGTTTGGCCCAGGGTTATAGGGGAATACGAAAATTTAGGTATGTGACTCATTTGGGTACTAACCAATCAGAGAAGAGTTAGGGTTGAAAGTTAGGGTTGAAAGTTAGGGTTGAAAGTTAGGGTTGACACTTAGGATTATTTTTCTATTTTTGTTTGGCCCAGGGTTATAGGGGAATACGAAAATTTAGGTATGTGACTCATTTGGGTACTAACCAATCAGAGAAGAGTTAGGGTTGAAAGTTAGGGTTGAAAGTTAGGGTTGAAAGTTAGGGTTGAAAGTTAGGGTTGACACTTAGGATTATTTTTCTATTTTTGTTTGGCCCAGGGTTATAGGGGAATACGAAAATTTAGGGTTAGGGTTAGGGTTAGGGTTAGGGTTAGGGTTAGGGTTAGGGTTAGGGTTAGGGTATTAGGGTTAGGGTTAGGGTTAGGGTTAGGGTTAGGGTTAGGGTATTAGGGTTAGGGTATTAGGGTTAGGGTATTAGGGTTAGGGTTAGGGTTAGGGTTAGGGTTAGGGTTAGGGTTAGGGTTATAGGGGAATACGAAAATTTAGGTATGTGACTCATTTGGGTACTAACCAATCAGAGAAGAGTTAGGGTTGAAAGTTAGGGTTGAAAGTTAGGGTTGAAAGTTAGGGTTGAAAGTTAGGGTTGACACTTAGGATTATTTTTCTATTTTTGTTTGGCCCAGGGTTATAGGGGAATACGAAAATTTAGGTATGTGACTCATTTGGGTACTAACCAATCAGAGAAGAGTTAGGGTTGAAAGTTATGGTTGAAAGTTAGGGTTGAAAGTTAGGGTTGAAAGTTAGGGTTGACACTTAGGATTATTTTTCTATTTTTGTTTGGCCCAGGGTTATAGGGGAATACGAAAATTTAGGTATGTGACTCATTTGGGTACTAACCAATCAGAGAAGAGTTAGGGTTGAAAGTTAGGGTTGAAAGTTAGGGTTGAAAGTTAGGGTTGAAAGTTAGGGTTGACACTTAGGATTATTTTTCTATTTTTGTTTGGCCCAGGGTTATAGGGGAATACGAAAATTTAGGTATGTGACTCATTTGGGTACTAACCAATCAGAGAAGAGTTAGGGTTGAAAGTTATGGTTGAAAGTTAGGGTTGAAAGTTAGGGTTGAAAGTTAGGGTTGACACTTAGGATTATTTTTCTATTTTTGTTTGGCCCAGGGTTATAGGGGAATACGAAAATTTAGGTATGTGACTCATTTGGGTACTAACCAATCAGAGAAGAGTTAGGGTTGAAAGTTAGGGTTGAAAGTTAGGGTTGAAAGTTAGGGTTAGGGTTAGGGTTATAGGGGAATACGAAAATTTAGGTATGTGACTCATTTGGGTACTAACCAATCAGAGAAGAGTTAGGGTTGAAAGTTAGGGTTGAAAGTTAGGGTTGAAAGTTAGGGTTGAAAGTTAGGGTTGACACTTAGGATTAGTTTTCTATTTTTGTTTGGCCCAGGGTTATAGGGGAATACGAAAATTTAGGTATGTGACTCATTTGGGTACTAACCAATCAGAGAAGAGTTAGGGTTGAAAGTTAGGGTTGAAAGTTAGGGTTGAAAGTTAGGGTTGAAAGTTAGGGTTGAAAGTTAGGGTTGACACTTAGGATTATTTTTCTATTTTTGTTTGGCCCAGGGTTATAGGGGAATACGAAAATTTAGGTATGTGACTCATTTGGGTACTAACCAATCAGAGAAGAGTTAGGGTTGAAAGTTAGGGTTGAAAGTTAGGGTTGAAAGTTAGGGTTGAAAGTTAGGGTTGACACTTAGGATTATTTTTCTATTTTTGTTTGGCCCAGGGTTATAGGGGAATACGAAAATTTAGGTATGTGACTCATTTGGGTACTAACCAATCAGAGAAGAGTTAGGGTTGAAAGTTAGGGTTGAAAGTTAGGGTTGAAAGTTAGGGTTGAAAGTTTGGGTTGACACTTAGGATTATTTTTCTATTTTTGTTTGGCCCAGGGTTATAGGGGAATACGAAAATTTAGGTATGTGACTCATTTGGGTACTAACCAATCAGAGAAGAGTTAGGGTTGAAAGTTAGGGTTGAAAGTTAGGGTTGAAAGTTAGGGTTGACACTTAGGATTATTTTTCTATTTTTGTTTGGCCCAGGGTTATAGGGGAATACGAAAATTTAGGTATGTGACTCATTTGGGTACTAACCAATCAGAGAAGAGTTAGGGTTGAAA